>NW_019396498.1:227229-238829 GCF_000591075.1 Eurytemora carolleeae
TTAAACCCCCCCTTAACACCCCCCACAGACCATTACAAAATAATATATTGCCCCCCCCATAGCAAAAGTCCTAGTTGCGCCTCTGCTGATCGGGTCAGCTGTTTATTAAATACAAACAAACAGACAGACAGGCAAGCTAAATTCATAAATAGATAAGGTATATAACGTATATATATACGTATATAACGTATATATATATCGTATATAGGGTATTTATAACTTATATAACGTATATATATCGTAAATTGGGTATTTATAACGTATATATAACGTATATATATGTCTTGTATATAATTTGACTATTTTGACTATTTAGATAGTTAAATAATAGATTAAACTGTATAAACCCCAGGAAATGACTATTTTCTGTGCAGTATCTCTCTGTATACAAACAATGAAACATCTCTATACAAATACCCAGACTGTGTATTATTTGGTATGCTCACTTTTGCAATTTTCTGTTTTTAGATTAAGATCTATACAAAATTGAATGTAGATCTTTTTTTACGCTTTTATATTTTCGAAGAAAGACCCTGCCTCTTGAAATTTGAAAAATCGGAAATAACTTAATAACTTAAGGAGAGTGTTCAGGAAAAATGAAAGGGGGTATAGGCATACGGCGAAAAATAAGCGCTTGTATCGCTACTACTCTTGCTACTCTGTAGCGTCTATAAGGAGAAAATTGTTAAACGACTTACACTGAATAACGTAGCATCCACCCATATTGAGAAAGTTGCAATTTGATCGTAATTATCGTAATAAAATCAATTTAATTTCAAACAAATCATTCAGATAATACAAAATATAGTCCTAGATTATTTTTCGCCACATTTGTATACAGTTCATTTTTCATAATATTTTCTACTTCTTTTATATGCAATGCTTAAATCAACAATATCTTTTCCGCTAGGTGGAATCACGTGGAATCATTAAGACCATCGAGAGCAGAGACACCTGGCGGACAAACTAATCGGCGTTTTAAGTGCATTGTATATAAAACAAATACAAAATATTATGAAATATCAACGATATACTAATGTGTTGAAAAATAATCGATGACTAAAGGTTGTAATATCTAAATAATTTGTTTGAAATTAAATTGATCATTTTACGATCCGAGTCATGGATTGCAATTTTCTCAATTTGGGTGAATGCTATGTTATTCGGTACGAGTCATTATTAACAAATTTCTCCTTATAGACGCAACAGATAGAAGTAAGAATAGTAGCGATCAAAAGCGCTTATTTTTGCCGTATGCCTATACCCCCTTTCATTTTTCGCAAACACGATCCTTTTAATAACCTATCGATCCCTTTTTTTAAATGATGGATTAATTTAATTTGCGCCTTTGGTCCTTTTAAATACGGTACGCATAATTTGAACGTCCCAAATCTAAGAAATATAATATTTTGACTTATGTATCATGTTTTATATAAGTGTGTTGTGTAATGATTTTGATATCATTATAAATCAATTAACAACTTTTTCTTTGTTTTTCAGAAACTCCGTTTAATCACTATCAAGACTCAATGTGTTTCATTTAAATCTTATTTTTTTCTTGATAATGATGATAAACCGTCTGATTTATGTTGGAATATATCTTACAGTTTATATCATAAATATCTAATGCACTAAAATACCACTTTCTCTTTCATATATTTTTTCCAGAATACAATAATTCTCTCACTTCTTGATCGTCTATCAACTTTTTCCCGCGCTAATTTTTTCTCCGTCTTACTCCGCCATATTCTCCCCTCGTACTTTGCAATCTTCTTTACCCTGTTGTTCCCAAACCCTTTCTTTTGATTTTCGACACTTCTAAAATATATTTCTAAAAAAAAAACTTTTTGAAAAAATTCTATTACGAATGAAAATCCGTTATCAATCTCAATAAGAGAAAGAACAGCATATATAGATCTAAGTCTGACATGAATTACTAAAAGCCTCTGAAAATCTAACAAGATGAGACCTTCATTTAGCCAAAATTATACTCCATTTTTCAGAAAAATGTTCTTCTCCTGAAATTGATAATTTAAAACATGCTATGATAAAAGCCTTTAAATTGCTTTATTTAGTCTAAAATGACAGCTATATTTATATAACTGTAAATCTTTTACATTTTACTTTTAAAAACTCAAATTCAGGATAAAAAGATACAAAATTCAAGGCTAAAAAATTAAAAAGAAGTAAAATTTACAAAATTTAGAAAAAATGGTTCTACAAAATTCCAAAAAGCATCTGTTTAAATTTTTTGCTGTTTTTGTTAGAATTTATTTTAAACAGAAGACTAACTGTATTTACAGAATTCCAGGTGGTCGTCTTTGAAATCTCATTCTTTAGTTTGTAACTAACTGTATAAGAAAATGAAATGAAACAACAGTTCTAAAATGTTTATTATATCCGCTAAACAATATCAACATCTAATTATACAGTACTTGAAATAAATTATTTCTTATTTAGCGTTGATTGATAAATGATTGATGTATGATTATATTGTATAGATTTATATGTATTATTATTGTAATATGTATGCAAGAAAGATAGTCAATAACGAACTATTTTATTTATTTGTGCAGAGTGAACCAGAGGAAAATAAAAGTGTACATTTTGGGAACTGTAAACTTGCAACAAATTCAAATTTTTTAATCCTTATGACTTTTTGTTGATATTTCAAGCTACGAGTTCTAAAATATTCAGGTTGCAAAGAAATAGGCAGTTGTTATTAGCGTTCAGTCTATTTGAACACCAAAAAATGGATTAATAAATAAAATAATAAATCACAATTAAGAAAACTATTGCACTTTTTTTAAAACTCTCTGTAGGATGTGAAGGAAGGGTACGGGGAGGGGGGAAGGGTAGGAGAACATTAAAACTTTTCTAAGATGATTTAAGTTTGCAAGCCTCTTTATTTTCTCAAAACTTGAAATAAAAAAATTATGTCAAAATAAATCTCAAATTAAATTATTAAAAACTTTTTGCTTTTTACATTAAAGTTTAAGAAAGTTATCTGTTAAAAACAATGTAGGCACAAATATTCTAAGTTTACCAACGTATCTCAAAAGATCTGAGATGAGATTTTTTTAATGGAGAGAAGTGGTTGAACTCGAGTCTAGTTCATCTAGATCTCTCTACTCATAAACTACCAACTCTAATAATTTACAAAGATAGAAATGGCTATCTACCAAATAAAACAGTTAGAACAAATCGCTACTTGCGTTTCGCATTGATTAAATAACAGTATATAGCAGCTATGAATGCTTTTTTACTTATAGAACAATTTGAAATGATTTTGTCGTTTTTCATATTTAGTTAAGCTTTAATTCTAACAAAGTAAAGTATTTATCTTTAGATACCATGGTATAAACTAGTCTAGGAATAGCTTAAATACAAATTACTATGTTATTTTTACTTTCCATAAATTATATGTTTTGAAATATTTAAAGGGAAGCTAGTTGTAAGCGTAATTTCAAGTGACTTAACATGCAAAGATGGCAATGCCCGATTTACAACGGTACCCTGGAAACATTTATCTGATAAAAAATACTAAAGAAACCCATAGAAATCTCATTTTTTCATTTTGTAACTAAAATAATATCACAAAAATGAAGTATTATTTCCTCTGGAATTCTAAATATTTGACCTTTTGTCTCTCTAACACTTTTAAGGGAGGGAGGGGAATAAAAAATGTGCTTCCCCCCACTGATTAAATCCTGTATACGTCCTTCATTGTTAGTTTAAAGTGTCACCATGTTGATATTAAACTCAACTACTGCTCTTTACACTACTTAGCTTTTATAGTATGATGCACCAACTATTAAAATCAACAAAATAACTACAATATACAAATACAGTGAAACCCTTAATAACGAATACATCGAAAGAATTCATTAAATGTCGTATTCTTCACTTTCTGATAATGGAATGTTGCAGATATTTAGTTTTTTAATTAAATGATTATATGGAACTCTTTAACTGTTCCCGCATATTCATGGCTATAATTTATTTATTTTCGCAAATACTGAAATTTGTGTAATATAGTATAAAACTCATTGAAAAATTGTCAAGACGACATTTGATAAATTCTTCCGATGTATTCTTTATTAAGGGTTTCACTGTATGATTTTTAAAACATAGGAGTAATTGTCATCCACTTTTATATTGGAATTCTCTATTACTAAATGGAAAACTTCTGAAAAAATCCTTGAAATTGTTAGATGCATATTTTTATGTAGGGCTGGGCAAGTTCGAAATATTTTAAATCAGTTTGTTAAATTTTTTTTAATTGATGGAACGGCCAAAAGGATTATCGAAAAGCCGTTCGTTTCGAAAATAACTAAATTTCACTACAATTAATGTTTTTTGTTTCAAGTTTTTTTTTAATCAAGTTGTTATTTGTTAATGAGTTGATTTTTGAATTGTGTTAGCGGCAGATATTCCTAACATTTCTGAAATATGACTTCACCATTTTCAACTTTATATCAGGTTGTTATGCATGAAGTTTTTCGTTCACTAACGAAATATTTGTTAATTTTTTAAAAATTTCTCTTGCTAACAAAACATAGACCAGTCCTATTTTGGTGTCTTAATCTTGTACCTTAATAATAATACGATATGTGGACGACTAATGTTCTTGCCTTATTTTCCTCTACAGTTAAATTTTCGTGCAATATTGAAATCTACGACATTGTATTGTTATATGTAAAATAATAGATACTGATTTGATTGCAATTAATTGCTTGATGATAATGATTTGTAAACAGTTTGCACCGAATGTTCCGACTGGGTGATTAATCATTTGTAATCTCGACTCTGATTTGGTTTATTTTATTAAGGCTCCTAATAGGTGGATTTGCACTCAATTATTTAGTAAGCTGATCAGATCAGGCTAGCCTCGTGTATAAATGAATTTCAGATTCCACATAGTTAACATATCTAAGATGGTGAAAGATTGTTGACTGCAAAATCAAGATTAGCTTCTTTACAGCGTCCATGAAACAACTCCCCTGTAATAATATAATATCTACAACAATATCAGACTAAATTAAATCAGATTTTTTTTTCTGGAGAAATACTTTTCAAGGCTCAGATACATAAGATATAATTACAAAAAATATAATTACAAAACATATAGGTTACAAAAAAAATATTTTACAAATATATAAATTACAAAAGATAAAATTACAAAATCTATAAGAGGTAACAATTACCAACAGTTTGTTCATTTGAACATTTCATTTAAAATATTTTATGTTCATTTGAACCATTTGTTATGTAGCCACAGCGCTTCGCCCCCTAGCCTGTCATAGCCGCAGCATTCGGCCCAGATAGTGTCTTAACCTAACCTAACCCTGAAATAATATGAATATTTGAAAAAGAATATGTATTAATATCTCAGACTTAGATTAGGTTAAAACAGTTTCTGGGTCAAGCGATGCGGCTAGGACAAGCTAGACGGCCGACTGCTGCGGCTAGGACAAGCTAGACGGTCGACTGCTGTTGCTAGACGTTCAAATGAACATAACAATTGTTTTACTGAACCACAATTGAACTATTTTCTGGTTCATGTGAACTATTTTCTGGTTCATGTGAACTATTTTCTGGTTCATTTGAACTATTTTCTGGTTCATTTGAACTATTTTTGTGTTTAAATACAATATGAGCTAATTATAACATTTTTTATATTTTGTAATATTTGCCTTTATTTAGATTGTGTGCTAATTATATTTTGTGTAACTTATATCTTTTGTATCTTGTTTCTTATGTTACTTATATCATATGCAATTAAATGTTTTTAATATATCTTTTGTAATCGTATCTTATGTTACTAAGCTCTTTTTAAGCTAAAGAATATGTTGCGTCTAAATTAAAGAATATTGAAAAAAAACTAGAATTCTGGATATGCATTTTTTTAAATCAAAGATGATCTATGGGAAAATACCTCTCCGGAAAAGAATAGAACTGCGTAGCACGAAGGGCCTTCAATCAATAACAAAGTAAACACAAGAGGGATTATAAAGCTACATAAAAACTGGGTTTAGGAGTAACCTTGATTATCTAAAGTTTCCCCGAGCTGAAAGAACAGCAGCCAAAGTTTCCTCTTCTCCTTCTCTTCTCTTTATCTCATTTTCCTTCGCCATTCTTCTCTTCTCTTCTGACACCTAAAGTAAGAACTTTTTGTTGTGAATTTTAGTATTAAGAATCAAACTCAATCTTATGCAGATCTACGGATTGATTTTAGTCCTCTTTAAATCCCATTGCGGTCATACTCTGAAGGGATAATTTTAATAGAGAGATAAAGCATTCAAGATATATTTTAAAAAAAACTCAATTTGAGTTTACTGACAAAAATCCTTTTTTCTAAAACCCCTTAAAGAAGTTGTTAAAACTGTGTTGAACTTAGTGCCTTTTATATTTGTGAAACCGTATTAAATTATTTGAATAACTATGTTTATACTAAACAGAATATATTTTAAATCTACAAAAGAAACTTTTTTTCTATTCTTTAGCCCGCACAATATCCATTACATGGCGATATTGTTTAGCAGCTACTTTATTCTACTAATTGATTTGATTGCATTTTATAGTTTCCTGAATAGCCTCAATTTTCACAAAATGGGGTTTAGTGCTACTTAATTATCATATGTTACGGCCTTGGGGGGGGGGGGGTCTACATTTTTTTTTGGGTAGTGGAAGATATTTTTTAGTGTTGTAAAGATCAGTGTAGAGTAAAAACTTTCTCTAGGCCCATTCTTTTCTCCGTAGTGGTTGTTAAAGTTGTAAAAGTTGAGAAACTTCTCAGAACCTTTACAGAACGACCATTGATTTCAGATTTATCTTTTTAAAATGTTCCAGTAGATTTTTTATTGAATAGAAAATATTTGATGCAGCATATTTTGCTGAAAATTTTAATAGCTATATATAGGGATATTTATGAATGATACCCATGACAATGCGCAAAACTTTGAATAGAACATAATTTATACATATATCAAAAAAAAATGTTATTCATCATATTTTGAACATAAAAAGTATGAAAACTGAAATCATGACCAAATTGTAAACTACATACTAAAAGGAGAGACTATGGAAACAAAATGATACGTTAATATTGTATAATTTCTAAATAAGAGCGTAATTTGTTTGTAAAATTTCACCGAACGGATAGTCCGCAGAAGAATCGTTTTTACAATTATATTTAATAACCCGGACCAAAAAATTCCACTGTTAACTTATTTCTTGTTTGGGAACAGGCTGAGAAAAATGTTAACTCGACTTAACATCGATAAGATAAATAATCTTATTCCGTTATCGGTTTCTTTAATGATTGATGTTTTCCCTCCATTTCCGGTAACTTTAATTGAAAAGACGACATTGAAAAAAATTGAAAGAATCAGCAACCAACTTTATAAAGAATTAAAAATTCAATATAAATACCATTGATTTCTTCACCAAAGTTCTGACCTTAGTCCCTTTAAATAAAAACTCCACTCACCCTATTGGCCTCTTCCAGGTAGCGTGCTCTCTCTTCTCGAGAGGCTGCTGATCGTTCCTAATTAAAAGATTCGTAAATCCACCGTTATAGGGCAGCACTAGAAATAAAGGGGATCTGTTTAGCTATAATTGTGTTTAAATATTACAAGCTACTGGAAAAATATCTATGATGCAGTAGAAATGACATTATGATAAAATATTGTTCAGCTTTTTTATAAAATAAATTAATACAAATTTTACACCTCATTTTCTGGAAAGCTTCATGGTGAATTAAATTTTAACCCCATTAAGATATCATTTTTTGAACAAAAATCAACTAAAACTTTTTTATTTTTTTGGCTAGTTCACTACAGTTTCATCAGAAGTAATGTAATTAACTTCTCATAATGTTTAAATGGTTTTTGAATTTCAAAACAGCATGAACATTTCAATTAAGAATATACTGAAATTTACGAAATATAGTATAAAACTCATTGAAAAATTGCCAAGACGACATTTGATAAATTATTCCGATGTATTCGTTATTAAGGGTTTCACTGTAGAATAACACGAAGTATATCGTATATTTACCATTAAACTTTGATTTTTTAAATACTCATAGCTTTCCAAGTTAATGATGTAACCTTTTAATATTTCGAACTCTGTTAACCAAGCAGCATTCATAGTTGGACATATTAAAAGTTTACAACATCAGGTTACAAAGGACTGTAAATTCAGAATATGTGGTAACTGGTAAGTGCAGATACTCGAAAGAAAACTTCGACAAACTTTAGAATCATCAAACTAAGGTATCAGGGCTTTAGAATTTAAAATTACAATAAGAAAAAACTGTTATTACTCGAAATTACATAAATTATAATGCATAGGTTTAATAGTAAAAAATATATTATTTATTTCTCCAATTGTTAAGGATAACAACTATCAAATCAAGATGGTTTAAATCATTAATAATAAATGACCAAAATGTCAACAATAACAAAGACACACGTTTAATCAAGTGCACGCAATGAAGTAGACTGCATGCCGAGCTCAACCATGAACAAATAAAAAAATTAAAAGGAATAAGCTAGTTGCCAAAGCATGCTATTAGTATGATGGGCCAACACAAAAAATCATCTAAAATTCATAGACATACTTTTTTTTAAGAAGCATTTGGGTAAACAAATTTTGTCNCCCCCCCCATCTAAAGTTAAAGACAAATTCTTGCGTTCGGCCCTGTAACGAAAAGGGGCAGCAACTAAATAGACAAAATAAACAAATGATTTGATGTTTTCAAAAAAAATTGATTTTCCCTATATTTGGCGAGATAATTGCATTTATGATATGGAAAATGGATAATGTGCATTGGGGGGAATGCATTTAGTGGGATTCCTCGTGTTTACCCTTTAAAGGAAAACATAATATGTTAAAATTAAAAATAAAAATTTTTGATTATCAACTTTATATAATAACATTTTTTTCCTATGTTAAATTCTTAAATTTTCAATTATTTTTGGTACAGAATTCTAGACCCATAAAACTATGGATGATGTCAATGATGTACTCGAGGATTTGAAATTTTAAGCTAAACAAATTCCGCGAGAAGTAATTTTCGAAATGTTTTCCAATATACCTAATTTAATAGGAAAACGACTTTTTAAAGCAATATTTATTGTTTATAAAAAAAACGAATAGTTTTACCAGAACCTTTATAATCAACTTATAATTAAGAAAAATGGTTTTGTGTACACCGCAAAATTGCTGTGTCTTATGTTCGTTCATTGGACTATTGAAGAAATCTATTCCTATTGCAACGTTTTTGGATCCCAGATGAAAAATCCAAATTTTTTATTTGTTTGATTTTCATTTCACCTTATTTAGTCCTGGTGAGAACTTGAATGCACAAACTGCAGCTCCAGCTCCTAGAAGAGCTACACTACCAGTAGCAACTGCTGCTACACTACCTAGAGCTCCCAGAGTAGCAGCAGCAATACTACCTAAACATTTAAAGCTACTGAAGGAAGATATGTAAAAGAGTAGTTATCTCAGTTCCATCTCTTTAAAGAGAATAATAAGTAAATTAAAGAAATTTATTATATGCTTCAAACCATGACTTTCTAATCACCATATCTTTGCAACCCGATGATGAAAACCTTTGATATTTAAACTTAGATTATTAGATCCAAGAATGTTAGGCAAGGAAAGTTTATTGCGGTCGTGTATACTCTGCGTACATGTTGAAACCAGTTCTCTTTGGGCGGAATTTGTAAACAAGAATAGATGCATCAGTGTTCGTTTAGTATCCGAGGAGGTTAAAAGCATTAAATTTTGAAAATTTTGATAATTCACATAATAGTTTCCTATGACCAGAATATTTCATCGAATTTTTATGTGAAAGATGGATCCCGTTTCAGGCTTCGACGTCCGTCTTGTGTTTACATTACCGCCCAGAGACAGTACACTGCAGTACAAAAGATGTGTACACTTCTGAAATAACTTTCCTTGCCTTACAATCCTTGATTAGATCTAACAACGTCTACGGTCTAAGGTATACAACATTGCGGTGCAAATATGTAGGGATAAGAAAATTTAGGTTTGTGGCAAAGACTCAACTCCTTTCGTACTGAAATGAACTTGAATGATATATTTCAAAAAGTACCTGAACCAGGGAAGAGTACAACAGTCTTAGCAGCAGATTCAAAACCAGAATCAGAGGTTCGTCTAGATCTAAAGTATCTACTAAGATATGTATCATATACCATATAACCTGTTTTCTGTATCCTTTACCCTTTTTCGATTCTGTATCATGCATCTTGTAATCTATACACTGTCCTGTATATCCTGTATTCTGTATCCTGAATCATGTATCTTATATCACGTGACCTTTATCCTGTA
Organism: Eurytemora carolleeae; assembly: GCF_000591075.1. NCBI lineage: Eukaryota > Metazoa > Arthropoda > Copepoda > Calanoida > Temoridae > Eurytemora > Eurytemora carolleeae. The sequence continues at coordinate 237,595 of NW_019396498.1, forward strand.
TCCTGTATCCTGTATCCTGAATCATGTAACTTGTATCATGTGACCTGTATCCTGTGACCGGAATCCTGTATCCTGAATCAGGTAACTTGCATCATGTGACCTGTATCCTGTGACCTGAATCCTGTATCCTGAATCATGTATCCTGTATCCTGTATCATGTGACCTGTATCCTGTATCCTGAATCCTGTATCCTGTACCTATCTTTTGTACCTGGAGGGGGAAGGAGCTACTGCTCCTACTGGAGAATGAGTCTGGAGAAGGGTTGGAGAATCCCTGATATCTGGACCTGGTGGTTCAGGGATCAGGTTCTGCTCTAAACTATCTGATGTTGGAGTAATAACTAGCGAACCCTCGCTTCTATCCATTCTCATCAGAGGTGAGTTGAAAACCTGCAACAATAAAATAAAATCCTCGAGAGACCCGAGCTTAGAAGTATATAAAGAAACCATGTAAAGAGATAATAAAAAATTGTGGAATAGGAGTACAACTGTTAGGCTCAAGTCGTGATTTACAAGAAAAATATTTAGAATAATGTCTAAATTTTGTGTTCACTTTCTATATATACTAGCTGAAGTGCAAGGCCTTTAGGGTTTCCACTAATTTATAAAACCTCAGTAGGAGGTTTTTTGAAAATTTGACATCTTATTTTTTACTCAAAATCAAGCAACGCAATTTCTTGCCTTTTCCCTCTTTTAGTTTGGGATTATAGGATAAAAAGATGCATACACCATTCAAACACGTTTTTGTCTAAAAGTCATTTTGAAACCGCTTTGCTGATTGGACTAAACCTATTTAGATAAAATTAGACTTTTCTTGTTAAAATAAATACTTTAGAAAACTAAAAAATTACAATTTTCCCCCAAAATTTATAAATCTTTTACTCTTAAATTTTTGAGCTGCAAAATTTGCTGAAAATAGCAAATCAGAACTAAGTAAGCAATTTTTTCGTTATTTTTTATCATTTTTAACTAATTTAGATTTCTTGTTAAAGTATAAAAATGTTGGTTGTCCCGAAAAAAAGATAATTTTTAGAAACGGTCGTTTTCAAAGACAATAGTTTTTCGTTTTTTGAAAGTTCAAAACGAGTGTTCGTTTTAAAACGAAACGAGAAACAACCCTATACACGTTGTTCCCTTTCATAGACTGTGGAACAGTTAAAATTTAGCCATATTGCACTGAATATATCTAGTTAAGGCATTTTTTGTTCTCGTTTTAAATTTTTGTTCCTACCCCCA
>NW_019396498.1:238982-260387 GCF_000591075.1 Eurytemora carolleeae
GTGGCTAATTTGCGGGTCCTCTGCAAAAGTGAATTGCTGATTTCTTTCCTCAGAAACAATGAATTTATTATTAGAACTAAACAGACAAATGTACGGTTGTGAATCGATTAAAATATCAAGGGTACATTAGTGAATCGAGTAAGATATCTAGGGTACAGTTGTGAATCGAGTAATATATCTAGGGTACGGTTGTGAATCGATTAAGATGTCTAGGGTGCTGTTGTGAATCGATTAAGATATCGAGGGTTCTGTTGTGAATCGAGTAAGATATCAAGGGTAAGGTTGTGAATCGAGTAAGATATCAAGGGTACGGTTGTGAATTGATTAAGATATCAAGGGTACGGTTGTGAATCGATTAAGATATCAAGGGTACGGGTGTGAATCGATTAAGATATCAAGGGTACGGTTGTGAATCGATTAAGATATCAAGGGTACGGGTGTGAATCGATTAAGATCAGTTAGACTAAATATATATTATTCTTTTTAAATTGAGTTAATTTTATTTTCTTGTCAGGGATGTGTTGTGTTGTTGATTTATATAAAGGATTGATGTAAGCTTTGTTTATATCCATCTATCTTTTAATCTAATTATCTATCTATCTTTGTGTCCCATGGGGGAAGGAAAAGGTTAATTATATAAAGAGTGTTTGTTTTGAAACTGATTTTGTCTATCTATCTATCTATCTATCTATCTATCTATTCATCTATCTATCTATCTATCTATTTATATCTATCTATCTATCTATCTATCTATCTATCTATCTATCTATCTATATCTATCTATCTATCTATCTATCTATCTATCTATCTATCTATCTATCTATCTATCTATCTATCTATCTATCTATCTATCTATCTATCTATCTATCTATCTATCTATCTATCTATCTATCTATCTATCTATCTATCTATCTATCTATCTATCTATCTATCTATCTATCTATCTATCTATCTATCTATCTATCTATCTATCTATCTATCTATCTATCTATCTATCTATCTATCTATCTATCTATCTATCTATCTATCTATCTATCTATCTATCTATCTATCTATCTATCTATCTATCTATCTATCTATCTATCTATCTATCTATCTATCTATCTATCTATCTATCTATCTATCTATCTATCTATCTATCTATCTATCTATCTATCTATCTNATAGAAATACAGATGGATAAAAAGATATATATAAAGATACATCTATGTGTGGACCGGACTCAGGTTCGATGGATTGCAAATTATGTGAATTATATTATATATGTATGAACCATGAAACGGACTGGCGAGAATGTTGAGAAAAGTATATTTAGAATAATTGCTAAGCCTGAGGATGACAGTTTTACAGATTCTAAATGGAAACATGAGAGTTCTGTCATTACAGGGTGTTTCTATTCATTGCAGGGTGTTTCTGTTCAATAAAGGGTGTTTCTATGCATTGCAGGGTGTTTCTCTGCATTACATGGTGTTTCTCTGCATTACAGGGTGTTTCTCTGCATTGCAGGGTGTTTCTGTTCAATAAAGGGTGTTTCTATGCATTACAGGGTGTTTCTATTCATTACAGGGTGTTTCTCTGCATTGCAGGGTGTTTCTGTTCAATAAAGGGTGTTTCTATGCATTACATGGTGTTTCTATTCATTACATAGTGTGTCTAAAGCTTGTTTTTGTGCATTACATGGTGTACTGTACATTACAGGGTGTTTCTATGCAAAACAGGGTGTTTCTGTGCATTAAAACGGGTTTCTGTGCAATACAGGGTGTTTCTGTGCATTACAGGATGTTTCTATGCATTACAGGGTGTTACGGTATGCGTTACTGAGAATTTAATTTGCTTGTTATGATGGTTAAGTGTTTTCATTTTTTATCTTAATGTCATTTTATATTTTGATGAACCTCACTTTTCCCTGGAAAGTGCATCAGTAGGGGAAAGTGCATCAGAAGGGGAAAGTGCAGATCGCACAGATTTATGATCATTATTATTCTTTCAGAAGTTTTCAATGTGTATTAAATGTCTTTTTCTGATAGGATTATTTTAGTTCTCCCTTTGAGGCTACAGCAGTTCTCAAACATGTATTCTATCTTTGCTTTATATAACTCTGTTCTATTGTAGTACACACCTACTCCATAGCAAGTACTCGAACGTATCTATCCAGATACATTCGTCCGCTATCAAACTCAACCAGGACTGAATCCCAGGCTCTAAATGCCACACAGCCCAGGGACACAAGCGTAGCTATGAAACAAGCATATCGATACCAAATGATGGGGACGATCCAGTGCTCTAAATGCCACACAAGAACACAAGCCTAGCTATCAACACGCTATATATATCAACCCCAAATGATGGGGGACGATCCAACCTGGTTATACATCAACACAAGGTTTCAGGATCACTCTCTCGTAATAATCAGTACGGAGTTACTCTGTAAACTGACTTTATTCAAATATCTTATATCTTAAGTTAACATGAATTGGCATGATTACAATTCCTCCGTCGTTATCCATATCACATGATTAAGACAATCATATTACGTATTTACCACACAGTTAAAGTTTAATGTACGTATTTATAAGATTAGAGAGAATAGATATAACGTAGTTAATCTCTCTTCACTCATGTTTAACATGGTTAAATCTAAACATGCTACTCACGCACTTCTGACCCTTCAGTGAAAGTAAATTCAACCTAAAGTCTGACCGAGTCAACCTTGTTGCACCGGCTAGTCCTATTGCGTGTCTGCTTTATTTACCCACTGTCCAGGCGATACAGTACAAACTGGGACTGGAAAGGTTGACCCGGCTCGGAAATTCAAATGTACTACGGCTGCCCGTGTACGCATTGAATTGAAACTCAGTTTAAATGAATAATGTCATTATATCTTCATAAATTCATAAATTGTTAACAACGTACTGCAGGTTTACAGAATATTATGTTTACACTATTCTATTCTCAAACATTTATTCTATCTATGCTTTATATAATTCTGTTCTATTCTATTCTAAAACATTTATTCTATCTATGCTTTATATAATTCTGTTCTATTCTATTATATTCTAAAACATTTATTCTATCTATGCTTTAAATAATTCTGTTCTAAAACATTTGTTCTATCTATGCTTTTCATTATTTTGTTCAATAATATTCTAAAACATTTATTCTATCTATGCTTTATGTCATTATTTTCTATTCTATTTTATTCTATTTTATCTATTCTGTTATATTCCATGCTTTTTTATATCATAAAACTAACTGTTTATGCTCATGTCATAGTGTCTACTATAACTTTTTAGTATTACAAAGCTTACTGTCTAATTCTGTTTTCTGCTGTTCACTAAGTACTTTTTTGTATCACAAAACTTAATGTTCATGTCTGTGTTCTATTGTCTTTACTGTTAATTATTTACTATCACTATCTATTGACTACTTAATGCCCACTGTCAACTGTCTATTTAATGCCCACTGTCAACTGTCTATTTAATGCCCACTGTCAACTGTCTATTTAATGCCCACTGTCAACTGACTATTTAATACCCACTGTCTACTGTCTATATAATACCCACTGTCTACTGTCTATTTAATGCCCACTGTCTACTGTCTATTTAATGCCCACTGTCAACTGACTATTTAATACCCACTGTCTACTGTCTATTTAATCCCCACTGTCGACTGTCTATTTAATGCCCGATGTCTACTGTCTATTTGATGCCCACTGTCTACTGTATATTTAATGACCACTGTCAACTGACTATTTAATGTCCACTGTCAACTGACTATTTAATGTCCACTGTCTACTGTCTATTTAATGCCCGATGTCTACTGTCTATTTGATGCCCACTGTCTACTGTCTATTTAATACCCACTGTCTACTGTCTATTTAATGCCCACTGTCAACTGTCTATTTAATGTCCACTGTCAACTGACTATTTAATGTCCACTGTCTACTGTCTATTTAATGTCCGCTGTCTACTGTCTATTTAATGCACACTATCAACTGACTATTTAATACCCACTGTCTACTGTCTATTTCATCCCCACTGTCGACTGTCTATTTAATGCCCACTGTCTACTGTCTATTTAATGCCCACTGTCAACTGACTATTTAATGACCACTGTCAACTGACTATTTAATGTCCACTGTCAACTGACTATTTAATGCCCACTGTCAACTGTCTATTTAATGCCCACTGTCAACTGTCTATTTAATGCCCACTGTCAACTGACTATTTAATACCCACTGTCTACTGTCTATTTAATACCCACTGTCTACTGTCTATTTAATACCCACTGTCTACTGTCTATTTAATACCCACTGTCTACTGTCTATTTAATGCCCACTGTCAACTGAATATTTAATACCCACTGTCTACTGTCTATTTAATCCCCACTGTCGACTGTCTATTTAATGCCCACTGTCTACTGTCTATTTAATGCCCACTGTCAACTGACTATTTAATACCCACTGTCTGCTGTCTATTTAATCCCCACTGTCGACTGTCGATTTAATGCCCGATGTCTACTGTCTATTTAATGCCCGCTGTCTACTGTCTATTTAATGCCCACTGTCTACTGTCTATTTAATGCCCACTGTCAACTGTCTATTTAATCCCCACTGTCAATTGACTATTTAATCCCCCCTGTCTACTGTCTATTTAATGCCCACTGTCAACTGTCTATTTAATGCCCACTGTCTACTGTCTATTTAATACCCACTGTCAACTGTCTATTTAATGCCCGCTGTCTACTGTCTATCTAATGCCCGCTGTCAACTGTCTATTTAATGCCCGCTGTCTACTGTCTGTTTAATCCCCACTGTCAACTGACTAGTTAATACCCACTGTCTACTGTCTATTTAATACCCACTGTCAACTAACTACCGACTGTCTACATTCTACTGTCTTTTGTCTCGAGTCTACTGTTTACCGTTTGTTTTCTACTCCCTATTTTCTGCTGTTTAAAAACTAGTCTCTAATCATTTTAAAAAACGATTATATTTATTTGCTTCGGTCAACTTTCTACTCTAACTTCTATCACAAAATTTTCTGTCTATTGTCGACATTCGCCATACACCATTTTTGCTGTCTAATTGAAAGAGTGTTAAGCAAAGTGTGATGTATGAATATATTGTAGCGTACATCACATATATTTACTTTACTCTAAACACATTAAAAACATAAAGTATTAATATTCCTTTCAGACATCATGAATATTTCATCTTTATTGCCACTCTTTTTTACCTGCAATTTACACTCTCAGTTTAAAGGTTGACATAAATTTTGAAATCACATGGTTTGAAGTCTCCTATATCCTGTATCCTGTATATCCTGTATGTCCTGTATCCTCACCCCTCGGAGGTAAACCATCTAATGGAGAAAGCCTAGGATGGAAAGCAAGGTTACAACGTTGTTCTATCTTTCAAACCATCTAACTCTTCGTAGTCTTCCATACATATTCGCTTATATTGCCTTTCCCCATCGTTGCCTTTGTTATTAAGATAATTTTTATGCCTAAAGGGACAGTAAGCGTAATTTCAACCGACCCTTCATGCAAAGATTGCAATGCCCGATTTACAAGGGTACCATTGAAACCTTAATAAAAATATTGAAGACTCGAAAAGCGTTTAATTCTCATAATGTCTCTTTTTCCTCTTATAAGCAAAAATAGGCAAGTCACTTTAGTACAGAACCCGCAAATGAAAATATACAGTTTAAATAAACTAAAGTATGGCTATCAATTCATTTTTGATCAGACAACGCATATTTTTAGAGATACCGTTGTAGATGGGGCATTGCCATCTTTGAATGGATGGTCACTGCAAATTGTCCTTTCAAAGATTTATATATACACGTATATATTACATATTATAAGATCGGGGGCGTATCCATTGTAACATTCGACATTTTGTAATTTGGGCGTTTTTGTCTACCTTTTGTAATGTTCCACGTTTTGTATCATTGACGTTTTGAATTGTATAGGCCATTTTTTATTTGACGTTTTGTAGCTGCTGTTTTTTGACGTTGAGTTCACCCAGTCTGCCCCCTACCCTCCTCACCTGCGAAAGGGAAAATAGTATATGCTGCTTTTACCGATGATCAAACCGAGCTAGGCTATGGATATAGAATTCAGCGGCTAAATTCAGGAAATCATTCTGTCTTAAATATACTGATTACAGCATTTTAACCTAAAATAGATTCTGCAGCTTTGACTTAGACTGAGGTCCTGTAACACAAAAGTTTTATTCTCAGGGAAAACTATGAATTGGGAATTTTTTTATGATCCAAATATTTTTCACTAGGCTGTTGGTAGATTTTAAAAATCACAATTTTTTTCATACATCTAAAAACATAATTTGGCATGTTTTCATGGATGAATTTTCAAAATCTAAACACAAATTAAATTTTTAAAACCATTTCTAAAGCCGTGTTAGGTTTATTTTCTTAATTAATCTCCAGACGAAGATGGGTTCAAGCTAGTATACTTTAAAAACAGAATGTATTTTTTTAAGTCGACATAAACCAAGAAAAAGTTGAAATAGTTGATAAAAAGGTAGTTCATGCAGCATGTTCAGGATTTGATGAGACAGGGCAATAGCATAATTGGAAATTATTTTCAAACCTTATTATCTATAAATAGGATTAGATTTGCGGCTCTATAAAGGGGTTTTGCGCACCTTTACCGCTTGTTAACTAGTACTTTGCATTTTTAAATTATTGAACAAAGAAACTAAATCTTTGCCACAAACTTATTTTTCTAATTCCCTTATCTTTGCAACCTTGTTGTAAACCTTTGTTATTTTAAACTTAGATTTTTGATCTAAAGGATTACAGAATCACACATTGAGTTGCAAAGATATCGGAATTAGAAAATTCTTCCTTGAAAGGTTTAATTTAATTTCTAAGGGATAAATTAGAACTATAACTGGCAATGTCAATACTCCACGAAAGGACCTATACAAATTTGATTTTATTTGATTTAGCGTTTTGGTATTTATAGAATAGAAACCAACAAACAAACAAACCAAAAGACAAACCAAACTATTTACCAATTATACCCAAAGAAAGGATGTCTAATTGTATTGCTTATGAAGTCATTATTGACTAGAGTAATTAATGATTTACCTTCATAGGGCGCACAAATTACTCGACGTTTTCCAACTTTCGAACCAACCCCTTTTTTTCTTTCAATTTTTCTTCATTTTTACGATTATGGGTAAGTTCAACAAATTACAATTGTATATTTTCAGATCTCATAACTTTATTCATTAATACATAGACATGTAAGTGTGATTTGAAGAAAGAGTACAGGGAAAGTTGAAACAGTTTTGGTAAAAAAAATGTAGGCAAAGAAGACAACTTTTGGTTACCAAATACAGGGTTAACCACAAAGATATGAAGGATAAATAGAATCTTAGGTATTTAATGTGCAAAAACACGGTTAAAGCTACAGGGAATCATCAATAATGTAATACTATTCTGTACAGTCGTCTCTGAACTCATATCGTTTGTGGGTATAACTCTTAACCGACTTATGCTATGGAAGATAAATCCAAATGTCGTCACACAAAGAAAATTTTCCATTTTCTTTCACAGCTCATTAAAATTAGGAAATAGTTTACAACTTTTTTTCATCCTTTATCTCCTCCAATATATCCCCAACTCCCCCCCCCCACTCCCTTCCCATCAAAATCCTCTACCCCTAGTTCAAAAGGGGTCGGAGACTAAATATTAGTCAAAAAGGATTAAGAAAATGGAAAGAAGAGAAGGAAAATACTGTTAATCACTCTGGCTTTTTACAATTTAGAATAAAGAGTTAGTAATCAAAGAACAGTTAAAATTTCATGAAAACAAGCGTTTAATAAAGCGATTTTCATAATTGATGCCAATTACTTGAAAGCAGTCTACTTGTCCACTTGTCCAGTTAAAAAAAAAGATTTCCAAAAAAGTGCCCACTGGGCACTGCCCAGTCCTGGGAAAGCAGTCTACTTGTCCAGTATCATAAACAAAAGAAGTCCTGAGAGTGCTCTGGTGAGGACGGAACAAGTAAATACCTGGGAATGACAAGGGATCACCTCAAAGATCGTTATTTCCTAAAATTCCGCCTCAATCTCCACAAAAATGTCACGGAATTACCTTTGGAGCTGACCTTGACTACAAATTTCTCAGGATCCAACTGCACATATCACCAAGAAAAACGTCCTCTCTGTAGCCTGCCAATTGTACGATCCAACAGGACTTGTCCGTTCCGTTAATGTTCTCTATTTATTCCGTTAATGTTCTCTATTTGTTCAGTTAATGTTCTCTATTTGTTCCGTTAATGTTCTCTATTTGTTCAGTTAATGTTCTCTATTTGTTCCGTTAATGTTCTCTATTTGTTCAGTTAATGTTCTCTATTTGTTCCGTTAATGTTCTCTATTTGTTCCTTTATTGTTCTCAATTTTTCAGTTAATTGTCTCTATTTGTTCCGTTAATGTACTCTATTTGTTCCGTTAATGTTCTCTATTTGTTCTATTAATGTTCTCTATTTGTTCCGTTAATGTTCTCTATTTGTTCCGTTAATGTTCTCTATTTGTTCCGTTAATGTTCTCCATTTGTTCAGTTAATGTTCTCTATTTGTTCCGAGTTCAGTGAGATCTGCAAAGCTCCGCAGTGCTCTTTCAATACCATGCTGTCCGAGGAACGAACCAACAGATTCGGTTTCGCAATGAAAGAGATCCTGCTCACCAGAAATATGTCCTTTCCTTGCCAGATTATCATAAACTACTCCGCCCAGCTCTTCATCCTCTTTGATGGCAGCCTGCAAGGATATAGTGCCTGCGTCTATGCCTGCTCAAATGGTCAGTTTAAACTCATTTCCAGTTCAGCCAAGATATTGGGGAAATCTGCATTATCTGAATGGAGCAGAAGATATGCCAGGAACTGTTCAACATATCCCTCTCCCCCCTTAGACTCGGAGATAATCCTGAACATGAGCACTAAAAACGATCCTGCTGGTCCTCCGGCTCCAGTGTTCCATGGGACCAGATTCATGGAAATCTCCACTGTTTACTGTTGTATATATGCATATATGCATTACTGTTACTGTAGTGATTCTGCACTTTTTGCATGGACACGACTGTAGTTTAGATATATCTAGTTATTTATGACAAATTTGAATGTTTATTTGGAAAAAAGTGCATGCCAAGAAATTTGCAACAAATCATACTGCAATTTTAATCTGTGAAAGGAGTGGGCCCTGAGCCCTTGCTCCATTAACATGAGATTCTCATAAACCAAAAAGAATTTGTTTTTGAAGACAACAAATTGGATTTATCACTGAACCATAGCTTTGGAACCCAAAATTCAAATTCAAAAGTCACAAAAGCAAACTTAGAATTTTAAAACTAATTTCTAAGAACATTCCTGTGGTTCTAACGAGTTACCCAAATATAAAACAGTTACCCAATAAAAATTTATGGCAAATCGGGTTCATGAGTTATAATCGGACAAATAAATAGATAAACAGAGACTTCTACTTTATATATTTCTTGTTTGGGTACCCAGCTTTGCCTGAAAATTATAAAAGTCAACCTAATCAATTTAGAATTTTTAAAACCAAGCTAAGGGAATTTTCGTGGTTCTACCGAGTTCCTCAATCAATCAATCCCCGTTCAATGGGTTCATGAGTTATGATTAGACATACAACAAACAAATAGAAGTAAATACTTACATATATTTACTTACTAAGGGCTTGGGAACCCAGCTTTGTCTGAAATTTTCCCTATAAAGTTCAACACACACAACTGAGAACTTTTTAAACCATGGTTCTATACTGAACTGAACTCCACAATCAAAAGTTAAGAAAAATCGGTCCAGAGGTTTATGAGTTATGATCAAACTTCCAAACAAACTTGACAAATAGAAAGACAAATAGTTTATACATATTGATAAATAAATATACACTACAAAATTTAAAAGGTTATAGTGTTGAGGTAGAGCTTAATGAGGCTTAAGTATATATGAATATAAACTATGGCATAGTTGCTTGAAAGGAGATAAAAAGAGAGGTCAGAACAGAAAGAGGAAGAGGGGATAGGGAAATTTATCAGAACTAGCCTTATAGGGCGCTTCGCGCCCATCTTCTAAATTAATTGTGAACATGTTCTCTTTGTGTACATCGTAAAACAAAACAAAAATAATTCGCGGATTTTCACAAAAAATTCATGGATTTTCAAAATTTTCAAAAATTTAACGAAGATCGAATTTTGATGGAGACAAATATTAGAAATTTTGATCACTCATAAACCTACCCTGTGGTCACGTGATGTCCCACAAAAAATTTGGGCCCGATCGGTTCAGCCGTTTTGACGTTTATTGGACACAAACAAACAAACAGACAAACAGACAAACAAGCCAAATTTATATATAGAAGTGGGAGAGAAGGAAGGAAAAGAAGGCATAATGTAGTAGAAAAAGGAAAGTTAGAAAAAGGAAGGGCATTGCTGAAAGAGGAGAGAGGAGGAAAGTAAAAGTGTAATAAAAATTACGTAACACGATATCTGTAAACCTGAACTATGTTATTACCTATATACGTTTGTAAAACCCTACGTAAAACCCATTATTCATTTGAACTGTGCTTCAAATCAATACGTAGCATGATTAGCTTAATCATGTGATGTAAAATACTGTACATTTTAATTGTGTCTCTTTTAACTGTGCTGTAATCATGAAAAATGATTATCTTAATCATATGATATAGATATACTTTATGGAGTAGGGCATTTATTACAAAAGTAGAGAAAGCAGAAAAAGGAGAAGATGAAAGAATGAGGAGATCATAATAGTAGAATGAAGAGGATAGCATAGCATAATAGTAAAACAAGAGGGAGGTAGGAGGAAGATGGAGTGAATACAGAAATGAGGGGAAAGAAGAAAAAGGAGGAAAAGAAGAAGGAGGACATTGCAGAAAGAGGGAAACAGAAGAAAAGAAGAGGGAGGGAAATCAGAATGAGGGGGAGGGCATTAAATCAGGAAGAGAGTTTTTAGTAAACGCCTACTCCATAACAATTTCTCAGTATCTATACAGGTACAGTTCAGTGTCTCTTATATCACCACATATCACCTATGTATAGCCCATTGTAGTCCCGATTCAAGGACTTTACATTATAATGTATCCCTCTGTAAAGTTCTGCATTATATCTCTAAAGTCTTGAGTAGTTTCCTGAAACAATTCCCTATTGTAGCCTAATGTAGTCCCGATTCAAGGACTATACATTATAATGTATCCCTCTTAAAGTCCTGAGGAGTGAGTAGTCTCCTGAAGACTATCATTATAGTCCTCCGTCCTCTTTATTCACCCCCAACCTTCCTTTCCAAATTATCTCCCCTTAGTCTTCATGGGGGTTGCAGGAAGACATGCCAAACATTTGCATAAAGCATATGCTATACTTGTTTTTTCATGAAGGTGAGGGGAGGGATATTTTAGTAAGATGAAAGTGAAATACTATGGTAAAACTTGAAAATAAATGGCTCGAAGCGCCAAGAAAACTATTCAACTACTTTTTAAGGGGGAAAGCACACCTATCCAGGTGGGTGCAAGCTCATTTTTAGTCACCACACCTGATGTTAACATTTGCCCGTAAATCCTAGGGGGGCAAGAGGACTACTGCCCCCCCCCCTGTGTCGCCTGAAAGGAAGGGTATATTAGTATATATAAGGGGGTAAATGTAGAAAAAGGAGCATTGCAGAAAAAATGGAGAAAGGAGGAGCAAGAAATGTGAGGGAGAGATAGTAGAAAGAGCAGAAGAGAGAGAGAGAGAGAGAGGATGTATACACATTGATTTTGGTCGACGTTATAGATTTGTATGATTTTGTGCAGATCTGTGTCAGTGTAAAATCAAGAACAAAGACACAACGTTCGTTTGAAATCAACTAAACTCTTTCGTATGTTTCTTACATTCGTCCGTGCAAAACAAGAACCCATGCACAACATAACATTTTCGGCCAAGTTGGCCGGTGGACGCGTGACAGCGAAAATATCCGTCTTACGCGTATACAATAATATTTGCAGTGACCAGCTGAGAGTCCAGTCCAGTTTGAATTGAACCGTAGCTATGAGTAGGCAGCCGCTGCAAGGTGACTCATGCCCTGGCTAGTGCGCAGGCGCAGCACTGCATGTGTATACTGTATACTTTCTGCCTAGGAAAGAGATACATTACTGTTTGTGTTGCTTCAAATACTTGAGATAAATTCAAGTTTTGTGAAAATATTTCTACTATACAGGGTCTAGAAGAAGTTAAAAAACCTGCATGAATGTTTAGTGAACAACTTGACGAGTGAAAGGTTTAGAAAAAGCGAGTTTTACGTGAACAAATACGATATATTCGTTAATTTAAGTTATTCATGGGAGAGCGGTTAGAATCGTTAGCTAGTATTTCAGCCGTTGAAGCGAATAGTATGAGAATAAGGTATTTTTCTACAATTTACTTTATGATAAATTAATTTATATAATAATCGTTGTGTTATGCTAATGTATGTATTTAATGTAATGTATGTATAATCAATTGTGATCAAAGAAAGCTAGTTTCTCATTTGAATTCAACGTCGGAAGGAGAGATATGCAAAACCTCAGAATCTAGACACACCTTTCTTAAATATATTATTTATCTATAGATTTATCTTCAAATAAATAGATGCTTTCCAGATCATACGTTGCCCTTTTGCATGTTGTACACTATGAACTCGGAACATTGGTACACGGAGTACATATAGTGTACGTTAATATGGTCCTTGTGTGCAAATTATGTGTATTAAACAAAACAAAAAAGTATGTACATTGTAATTGTAAGTAAATGCGTGAAACAATGGCAATATCGTCAGATGAGTAAATGCAACAAAAGCAGAATATAGTTGTGTAGGGAATTTACAAAAACAGTTTACAACAGCTTCGGGAGGAATATGTAAACAAACCACAACCTATAAGCAGTACTGTGGTTGTTTACATTACTCCCAGAAAGTGCAGTAAACTTATTTTCGGTATATTCCTAGAGAACGACCAAAGCAAAACAAATTTCTTTTTTAAAGAAGTATATTAAATTGAGTCGAGAAAATGAAATGCATTTTGGGAGATTGGTAGAAATTCTTTATTTTGAAGAAGGGGGATTACAATTTCTTGTAATTGTAGTAAACTTTTTTTATGAATTCAAATGATCTAACGTAAATAAACCCATAAAGAAAACGGAAGAACCAGAGGAAATACATTACGAAACTAAGCAAAAAATCTAAAAAAGGAGGTGCTTAAGTGTACTGTCGAGATAATTTAAAGTTATCTTTCATTTTAAGAATTACATTTACCCCTCCTCCCTAGAAAATTCTTATATATGCCCCTGAGTACATGCCAGATTTGCAACATGACATTCTTTTAACAATGAGGAATATATCCTCGGTTTTCTATATTCAAAAAATATACATTCTGTCAATTTCCGTCCGTGTCTTTGTTGCACAAATCTGTTAGTCAAATACTATACTATACTATACTGTTTCTTGGATTGATGTCAAATTTATTTAAATAAAGGTTTACTTGAAATTTGACCGACAGTTCCTTTAATTAATAATTATATATATATATCCCCCATAACGCCTTTATTGTTATAAAGTGCATTTATTGAATATATGATATGAGCCCGGAATGGTTTGTACACACGACCTAAATGCATGCTCCTCTCTTATCAATTCTATTGTTTATATAACTAATATCCTAACCCACAAATTCAACATGGGGATACATTTATCAAGGGGAGTTGGGGGGGGGGGAGTTAGCTTCTTAATTCTTAGGTCCTTTGATGACTAGAACCTAGATACCTAGTTCTAGTTCATGTATCTACCTTTAAACCTAGTTCTATAGTTCATATTCCTACCTAGATACCTAGTTCTAGTTCATTTTTACCTTAATACCTAGTGCTAGTTCATATTCCTACCTAGATACCTAGTTCTATTTCATGTATCTACCTAGATACCTAGTTCTAGTTCATGTACCTACCTAGATACCTAGTTCTAGTTCATATTCCTACCTAGTTTTATATTTCAAGTTCCTACCTAGATACATAGTTCTAATTCATGTACCTACCTAGATACCTAGTTCTAGTTCATATTCCTACCTAGTTTTATATTTCAAGTTCCTACCTAGATACCTAGTTCTAGTTCATGTTCCTACCTAGATACCTAGTTATAGTTCATGTTCCTACCTAGATACCTATTTCTAGTTCATATTTACCTTAATGCCTAGTGCTAGTTCATATTATACGTTGCCCTTTTGCATGTTGTACACTATGAACTCGGAACATTGGTACACGGAGTACATATAGTGTACGTTAATATGGTCCTTGTGTGCAAATTATGTGTATTAAACAAAACAAAAAAGTATGTACATTGTCATTGTAAGTAAATGCGTGAAACAATGGCAATATCGTCAGATGAGTAAATGCAACAAAAGCAGAATATAGTTGTGTAGGGAATTTACAAAAACAGTGTACATTGTNATAGTTCATGTTCCTACCTAGATACCTAGTTCTATATTTCATGTTCCTACATAGATACCTATTCTAGTTCATGTTCCTACCTAGATACCTAGTTCTATAAGTTCATGTTCCTACCTAGATATGTAGTTCTAGTTCATGTTCCTACCTAGATACCTAGTACTAGTTAATGTTCCTACCTAGATTTGTAGTTCTAGTTCATTTTCCTATCTAAATACCTAGTTCTAATGTTCATGTTCCTATCTAGATACCTTGTTTTAGTTCATGTCCCTACCTAAATACCTAGTTATAGTTCATGTTCCTATCTAGATACCTTGTTCTAGTTCATGTTCCTACCTAGATACCTAGTTATAGTTCATGTTCCTACCAAGATACCTAGTTATAGTTCATGTTCCTACCTAGATACCTAGTTCTATAGTTCATGTTCCTACCTAGATACCTAGTTCCTAGTTCACGTTCCTACCTAGATACCTAGTTCTAGCTCATGTTCCTATCTAGATACCTAGTTCTATAGTTCATGTTCCTACCTAGATACCTAGTTCCTAGTTCATGTTCCTACCTAGATACCTAGTTCTAGTTCATGTTCCTACCTAGATACAGTTTTATAGTTCAAGTTCCTTCCAAGATACCTAGTTCTACTTAATGTTCCTACCTAGATACCTAGTTCTACTTAATGTTCCTATCTAGATACCTAGTTCTAGTTCTAGTTGTACCTAGATAGTTTGGAAACCTGAGCCGCCATGTTCTACTTTATATATATTTTGTAATTCTAGTAGTTATACACTCCCCCAAATCTGATGTTCCTTTTCTCTCTATACACCCCCCCTTCCCTTCTTTCATCCATCATCCCCCTCTTCTTATCCTCAAAATAACAAGGGTTGTGTATTTACAGCTGGACCCTTAAACCATCAAATAGGAAAACGACTGTTGTGATCATGTAAAATAAATATTTAAAACAGAAATGGTGCACGGTACGTAGACCCATTTTATTAATTGAAATTCATTTAATTAGTTGATTTTTAAGCTACTTGTGAAACTATTTGATTTATGACTACCAGCAAATACTCAAAATATTGCTGAAATGTCGTCTTCCAAATCCACATGTGTCCTCCTATAGTTTCCCCTCTCCTTAATAATTCATGTACTTCATTTGGAGAAATAGTTTTTAATGGTGAATTCCATCGAACCTATGTAAGAAAGTTTCCGGGGAAAAAACCAGAATAAAAAACTTTGGAAAAAAGTCTGAACTCTCTCAAGTCCTTGCAAAAAATGTCGCTGGAAATAAAGTCCTGTGTTTTGGATTCCTGGGACTTTTATCCCTAAATAGTACGGGGGCTGCCAATTAAGTCTTAGGAAATAAAGTCCTGAAGAAAATATATCCGAAGTAAAAATAAACCAAGAAATAAAGTCCAAAATCTTGTAAAAATGAGGTCAAGTGTAAAAAAAGACTTTTTTTATTTATTTGTACTTTGAACATAGCCATGGGTATTTTTAATATCAATTTATTTTGCATGGTTGTAATTGTAAACATCCTTTGTTCCCATGCATTTTCTACCATAATAGGAATTTTTTATCCGGGGATGTTTATGTATATAATCACCGGAGCCAGAAAAAAAGTTCTAGAAAATAAAGTCACAAATTGGGAGGAGTTTATTTCCAGAATTTTTGAGAAAAGGACTTTTTTCCACAGGACTTTCTTAGTTCTTAATATTAGGACTTTTTTCCGGAAACTTTTTTCCAAGAACTTTTTGGGCGGTTACCAATCCATCAAGTTCTTAGAATCCGGATCTTTAAAAATAGATGAACCACTAATTTGCATCCAAGAAGTTAAAAATATGAAATTTTTTCATTTTTTTCTTAAAATAAGTGAATACTTAAAAAAATATCAATGACCTGGATCCGGATCCGAATCCATATCCATTTGTTTAGGCTAAACCAAGATTCGGATCCGCATTAATATGATCTTAGGCACTGCTTTCTTTCCGTCTTTAAATTATTTGTGATTCTCAAGATTCATCAATCTATTTATTATGTGTATGAGTTCATGGTTATTGATTATCCCTTGAAATACATTTAATCTTGTTTTTCTTAAAATGTGACCATCCGTTCATTTCCTTAATTTAGCGTGAATAAATAGGAATTTATTTTAATATTGTTTTTATACTTGGATCAATTTTCATGCTGAGGCTAGGACTTAAAACAAGTAAATCGTAAATTAATGATTTGAACTTAAAAACAGATTATTAAATATAGCAGTGAAGTAAGTGCAAGTGAAAAACAAAATTCTTGGAACCTATTTTTATACTTTGCTTGTCTGTTTGGGCGTTTGTTTATTTGTAACCGATTAACGTCTGAACCGATCGGGCCCACATTTTTTTGGAACTTCACACGATCCTAGGGAAGGTTTATGGATGGTAAGAATTGAAAAAATTGCCCTTAATTTTTTTTTTGGATTTCTGTATATCACGAAAAAAACTCGATTAAAGAGCAATAATAAAAGTTAAAATCTAAGTAGGATAGATGCCTGATAAGGAGGGGGGAGAAGGCCCCTCTTATTCTATCAATTGTTTGTCCTTGACGGAAAGAATTTGATAACTGAAAAATCTTAAAAGTTCTATGTTTTAGAACACTGTATACAGGGTGTTTTAGAACACTGTATACAGGATGTTTTAGAACACTGTATACAGGGTGTTTTAGAACACTGTATACAGGGTGTTTTTGAACACTGTATACAGGGTGTTTTAGAACACTGTATGCAGGGTATCGCAAAAGAGAAAAAAAGTGCAAAAGGTATCCTATACTGTACAGGATTTCCGATAATAATATTTTGAGCCCTTAGTTCCCAGTGATATGTACTACAGCAAGTCTTAAAATAATATAATATATGATAATATGTAGATGATAGGCATCGTGTTACAGTAATAGTTAAAGCTTTTTTATCACGCTAATATAACATTTTGTTCCTTGACCTTGCAATCTGTGACTTCCTATCTCAATTTGAACAATAAAACATTAATTTTTCACTTTTTCTCTATAATACTTTTTTTGTTGGAGAATGCGTGTTAATTTAAAAAAAATACAACTCCGTAAGTTTAAAGATTGTTAAATAATAGACCAAAGATGAATTGAATTCAAATCTCGCCCTGGTTAGTCCAGGGTGTCATTTTAACTGTTTTACCTAACAGTGGTCCAAAGATTGCAGCTTCTAACGTAAAAATCATTAAATATTTTGCCAATGACTTATTGCAAACTAAAGCTTATTACAAGTGCTTTGTAGTTTTAAAATGTACATGTTTTGGGCTACACAAACTATAATTGAGGTCAACAAATTTGTTTTCAAGTTTAAACTTGCAAATCTTAAAGTTTTAAAAACTATTTTTCGGATACTTTACCTCATATGAATAATTTACTTTTAACAAAAATTAAAATTCTGAGTTGTTAAAATTGTCACACAAAAAAGTTAAAACGAAAGGGGAATTTTGTTTACCAAAAAACTGTTTTCTTTAAGAAGAATAAAGTATAAATCCTTTTTTTTAAGAATTCAAATAAAAAATTGTAATCCATGAATATGTGCTTTCCCCTCCTTCTTGTAATCTTTTAGATTCTAGGTAGCACATGTGTTTATAAGGAAGGGGTGTATATCTTTCAGAATTTTTGATGAATTGGGGGAAAAATAAAAATTTGACATACAAAGGCAAATATTTTTAATACTTTTTAATTTTTCACCCTAAAATTCAATTATTTTGCCCAATTCAGCGAATAACGCCATAGCATAATTGTTTCCGCACCGCGCAAACATAATCATTTTTCGAGGTTAAAGGGACTGTTTTCACAATGTAAAATGGACTCTTCATAAAAAGAAAACCTTTAATGATTTACAATTCTATATCTTTGAAACGACGGTGAGGATATTCTTTTCTTTCTATAACAAATCTGAGCTGAAAACTTTAGAATTGTGGATATTGAGATCAATGCTTGATCTCCTCTCTTTATTAATCTTCCGGCTAATTTAATCTAACGTTATATATCTGGGAAATCGTCTAAACTGCAACCAATCAGAGTGTTTATCGTAGAAACCGAACAGCCAATCAGAAGCCAAGAAATTTCAAAATGTTGGCACTTAATTAATCTCATATTGTTCGAATAAAGCGGGGATATCCAAGAGAGAAGATTAAGCAGAAAATAAAAAGTTTCCACAGACCACAAAGATTTAGATACAGAGATTTAGCAATCGTGATTCCAATACAAGAGTTATCAGCTCAGGACGAATTCTGTAGTAATCCACATGTTGGATATTGAGAAACAGAAAAACGAAACTATTCGTTTTGAATAGTATACTTGACTTTGAGAAAGTATAAAAACAACGAAAATTAAAAAGACCGAATGTTCAAAAATGTTATTTCTTTAATGCTGTATGATTGTAATTAATAATTCTGAATTACGATGATTTGTTGTTAAGTAATTTTTATATGTACATAACAATACCATTTTTTATATGTACATAACAATACCATTTTTTATATGTACATAACAATACCATTTTTTATATGAACATAACAATACCATTTTTATATGAACATAACAATACCATTTTTATATGAACATAACAATACCATTTTTATATGTACATTACAATACTATTTTTATATGTACATTGCAATACCTTTTTTTATATGTACATTACAATATCATTTTTGTATGTACATAACAATACCATTTTTATATGAACATAACAATACCATTTTTGTATGTACATAACAATACCATTTTTATATGTACATAACAATACCATTTTTGTATGTACATAACAATACCATTTTTATATGAACATAATAATACCATTTTTATATGTACATAACAATACCATTTTTGTATTTTCTAGCCTTAAAACAGAATGCTTTGTGCAGACCTAATGATTAGGTGTTTAGCATAGAAGATAGTGTCGCCAATTATGACGTTGCTATTTCTTCTTATTGAATTTTAGATCCATTTGTCCATCTTTTATAAAACTTTTTTGTCTGTTATTTTAGCGACCTTCGCCTTTAATTTTTTAAGTTTTCCCTGACGACTATTATTTAGTCAAAATACATGACTTTGCTGGTCTCAAGCACAATATGGGTTTGCGTACACGGAGGGTCGAATCTTTCTTCGTGCGTGGTGCGTACGATATGGAATTTACAGTTTCTTACGCATGGATTGCAGCAAGAAATATGGGGGAACTTAGTTGGCGTAACGTGACGCAAAAATGAACCCAACAGATGGTTGTATAGAAGCAAAACATAAAGGAAATGGTCAAATTTTGAGGATTTGAAACACCTGAGTTGGTTTGATAACACAGTATTATAAAAGGCATGCAACTTGGGGTTCGTGCGTTGAGGTTTGCGTAACAATATGCGTCATTCATAAAGAATTCGCAAATAAATTTGCTTTGTGGTTTCTGGTTTCTGCAGCTTTATGGAGTTCTATTTAAAATAAAACAATGAGGTGCTTCGGGCGGGGCTGGAAGTGTTACATTAATTATGAACCAAAAATTTAAACTTAAAATTTCGTTTTTTAAATATTTTTTACTATTTATTTTTTTACATTTTATTTTGATCCATATTCGGAACTGGAATAGAATATTTGACTTTAATCCTATAATTTCTATACTTTTTGTTTATTTTTTTTCTCTACAAAATTGGATCAATAAAAAAAATGGCCTTAGTTAATTTACTGCTAGTTGGTGACCTCTGGCCTTTATCATGTTGGTTGGCCTTTATCATGTTGGTTAAGGATTCCCTATATTTCTTTAACCCTAGATTTAAATTAGAGTAGGGATCCGTATAATGTAATTGGTTTTAGGGCCTATTAGTACATGTTCGCTGTACACGCACTGTACATTGTACAGTACATAAAAGATTTGGAAGGTTTTTTACTTTTTTGAAAGAAGTAAGGAACGAACTTCAATTAGACGTTATCAAGGGGAAGGGGCGGCTACTAAAAGGAACAGTGTAAAGACTGCCTAATTAAAAACAGAACAGATTGTTCAAAAATTATTTGTAAAAATGTCCTTTTTAATTAAAGGGATTAAAAGTGTAATTTCCATGCAAAGATGGCAACGCCGCAACGGTATTCTTAAAAGATTTGTTTCATAAAGTATGAAAAAGAGGGTCACTTGAAATTTCTCTTACAGTCCCTTCAAAACTGTATTTTTTATATGGTCATCTATCTGCCTGTCTAGCATATAGCGATAGTGATATCTAAATCATTTATTCAATTAAGATAAAATTCAAATGGGAAAAATCCAGAAAATTTCAAATTTCCTAACCTGGCTTATAGATGTTTAACAGAGGTTTAAAAACAAATATCTAAGTAGAATTTCTAGGATACAACTTTTGTACAATTTTTAACCTGTATACATCTTTGTACACTATTCAGTGTACACTGACAATGTACAATGTACATATCTACTAAAACGAAAAGAAGAAAATATGAGTTTGAAAGTTTGAAAATTCAAGAGTTTAAAAGTTTGCGAGTTTAAAAGTTAGAGAGTTTAAGAGTTTAAAAGTTAGAGAGTTTAAGAGTTGGAAAGCTGCAGAGTTTAAATTTTTAATGTTAATTTTTTCAAAGTTAAAAATTTTTACTTTAAAAGATATGTTTAAGATTTTGAATGTTTGAGAGTTTGAAATTTTGAAAGTTTTGATGTTTGAGAGTTAAAAGCTTGAATGTTTGAGAGTCAAAAATTTGAAAGTTTGAATGTTTTATGGTAAAAAGTTGGAAAGTTTGAATGTTTTATGGTAAAAAGTTGGAAAGTTTGAATGTTTTATGGTAAAAAGTTGGAAAGTTTGAATGTTTGATGGTTAAAAGTTGGAAAGTTTGAATGTTTGATGGTTAAAAGTTGGAAAGTTTGAATGTTT
>NW_019396498.1:260462-267180 GCF_000591075.1 Eurytemora carolleeae
AGAACAAATAGAGTGAGGAGAATGAATAGAACAAGGAGAACAAATTGAACGAGGAGAATGAATAGAACAAGGAGAACAAATAGAACGAGGAGAATGAATAGAACAAGGAGAACAAATAGAACGAGGAGAATGAATAGAACAAGGAGAACAAATAGAACAAGGAGAATGAATAGAACAAGGAGAACACATAGAGTGAGGAGAAAAAATAGAACAAGGGGAACGAGATGAACGAATATAACGAGGAGAATGACGAGAACAAATAGGATAAGAAGAACGAATAGAAGGAATAAAACGAGGAGAACGAATAGAACGAGCAGAACGAATAGAACAAATAGAACAAATAGAACAAATAGAACAAATAGAATGAATAGAACGAATAGAACAAATAGAACAAATAGAACAAATAGAACAAATAGAATGAATAGAACGAATAAAACAAATAGAATGAATAGAACGAGGAGAACAATTTGAACATTGAGAACAATTTGAACATTGAGAACAAAAAGAAGAACGAGTATAATGAGAAGAACGAATAGAACGAGGAGATCGAAAGTAATCTTCAGTTAGATCTTTAAAAAGTAGTTGTTCAATCTACGCAATAATTTCTGCCATAAAAGGTATTGTAAATCGTTAATGGATCACTTAAATTTACGTTGACAGCCCCTTTAAGGATAGTTGGTCGGTTTTTACAAAAATATTGTCTAATGGAGGTCGGTATTGAATGTAGGTGCTGCTCAGATAATATGATAAATGAGAAGGTTTGCACTGTTTTTGCTTGGTTAAGGTTTAAGCTAGGGACGGGGATCGATTTTGGTTTGTTCTTAAACATTTTATTTTTTACTTCTAAAAGGCGTAAATATATTCACAAAATTATTCTTTTTACGTTTTGCTTTTGATACAATGTGCTAAAATTTTACTCGAGTCTCGATAAAATGGACTGTCTTAAATGTTTTCTGGTCTTCTATCTCAAATTTCCTCTATTGTTTCAGTCACCAAGAAACCACGAATATATAATCGATTTTTAAAGAGAAAAATATATATTTTTGAGTATTGATCTCAAAAAGCATTAATGGATACTGTTGTGAATAGGACATGCCTATCTACAAATTAAAGGTCACTTGAAATTATGATTAGTCCATTTACAATTCCAAAAAAATGGATTGCCATCTCTAGTTCCAGGCGGCGCCTGGTTCCACTGGTTCTCCAGGTCTAGCCGAGACCAGGGGATATTCATCATAACAAGTAAATCTGATATAATTTACTATTCTCACTCTGCCCTTTACATACTGCCTGAATCAGGCATCAGGATATTACAATTTTGGAGTGTAAAAACGCGATTTCAAGCTGTTAGAGAGGATAGAAGAAATAGAAAGATTTAGACTTTATTACTATTTAGCTCTAAAATGTGCAAGTTCATTATTTTTGTAGCATAAAAAATGTTCAATTAAGAAAGGTTTATTTTTTAAGATATACAAAACACACCTCTTTTGATTTGTGCAAAGCATGGTTCTTAAAGGCCTTCTTTTCTCTTCATTTACTTTATTAAATCAAACACTCATTTTTAATTTAGATTTTCAGAAATACAAAATTTTAAAAAGGTAACTAAAATATATTCCTGATGATGTCTGGACACTCCTGAAAGGACATTTAAAAGTGACCTGTTCCTATCAAAACCCCGAGATTAATCCTAGTCTGATTTTCCTTTGTTAGTATTATTTATTGTTGGGTTGATTTCAATCTTTTTGAAATATTATTCTCAGTCGAGATGCCTTCTGCCAGATTCTTGATTTTATTAATGTATTTAATATTTAATAAGTAGGGGGTAAATTGAATTATAACTATTGTATAATTGTTCATTTAAATGTACAGTTGACTCTACACTCTACAGTGTACAGATATGATTACGTCCCAGTCTTTCATTTATGTAATCGTATCTAAGTTATGTAATTTTATGTTTATATAAAATGCAGGTGCTTGTTTAGAAAGGGAGCCGGGGGGGAGATATGTAGATATTTTCTTTAAAAATGGCAGGCACGGCAAGGGGGGGGGCGTGAACTGTAGATATTTTAAAAAATCTGTAAGGGAAAATAGGCGAGGGGGAGGGTAGATTAAAATGTTGGCATGACTGGGTCTAAAACAAAATTATTTTTCGAATATTCAAATCTAATTTTATGTTTTGGCCAATCTTTATTTTTAGAAATCGTTGGTGCACATATTGTGTTAAAGTCAAGCGTGGAGTTAAACCGATTTTTTCAAATTTGAGCAACAAGAGATTTGATTTTTTATAACATTTAAAATTACAAAACAATTTTGAAGTATTTTGGATATTCAATTTTAACTTGTTAATATGCTGGCGTTGAATTTGAATAAAAATTACAAATATTGCTTATAAGCCCTGTGCTTCAATATAAAATGTAAAGATGTTAAGATATTGTTAATGTTTATTGTTTATGTACAGATTCAAAACAACAATCCATTGTATTTAAATTCTTCAATTATTAATAATTTGCATGAGAGCATGCGGAACTGCATTGTATGGGCATTATTTACATGCTACATTTTTGCATTAGGGTTTGCCGTGCAAATTTTTCAAATTATACTCGGGGAAACTCTGTATGGCTTTTAAATCAAGTAAAAAATTGCCTTAAAAATTAACAAATATATACAAAATAAAAAAGGGGAGCTATAATGTTTATGGATTTAAATTGTTCTTAATCAAATAATCATAATTATGTGCGTACTACCGTTGGCATTTCTTGTCCTAGACGGAGACACACGATTTAAATATTATTAGATCTATAAATCTACATAAAGTAGTTCAGTAATAATAAAAAATATATTTATTTGCTTGACAGGCAGAGGGCAGAGAGGGCAGAATTCTAAGAAAAAGCTATTTTTTTAAAGCGATTGTTAGGGTAAAATAAAAAGGGGTATAGGCTGAAGCCTAAACATTTTAGGAGTTGATCGATACCAATCTGAGTTCTATCGGATGTCCCTGCACCGAGAAAATTGATATAAAACTGTGTCAAAAAAACTCGTACATATATATGACAGCAACATCAGAAATAACTAATATTGGTCGCGATCAACTCCCAAAATATGTAGGCTTCAGCCTATACCCACTATCATTTTACCCCAAGCAACCAAGTTGAATGTTAGAAAATTTAGTTTTTTAATTAATTTGTTTTTAGGAGTTTGTGAGTTTTGGTAAAAAAGTGCTTTAAAACCTAAATGCTCCAAGGAACCGCTTTATCTACCCCTAGACTCCTGCAGTCTTTTCTGCCTAGGTAAAAATATGTTTTGAATAAAAAATATGGTTTTTTACAGAGGTAGAGGAAAAGGCTTTATTTTAGGGGAAGGGAAAATAATATTTTGATGACATTTTTTTTAAAGAATAGGTAGCGGAATTAAGGCGTTATTTTCCATAATATTTTCACTTGGATCCGGATCCGCTAATCTAAATACTTTAACAGATACGTGGAGACAAAATTTGCGGATCAAATGGAGCCAAAACACACAAAAAATCTTGTAAATCCGTTCCATGTAATTTTTGTGTTCTGTATTGAAAGTGATATTTTTGTTAAAGTTTACGGTATACTAATAGTTCTTCAAGTTTTTAAAATATGATGAATCATAATTCTAGACAATTCAATATTCACGCTTAACTAAACACAGAAAACTAAAGTAGGGTTTCGAGATGTTCAAGAACAGTTCAAAATGCTAGGTTTTCAAGAACAGTTCAAATTCTTAAAAGAATAACGTCAATGTATTGGTAACTTTGAGAAATAAACAAAAGAGATCATAATTAATTCCATTTTATATATATTTTATTTTAAAACCTTATCCTTGTATTTCCAATGCATCTCAATTCATAAATTTTCAATTACGGATTTATGTAGCAGAAATTGGGAAGGAAATTGACCGCTTTTATTTTATTTTATGACAGAAAAACAATTTAGCTTCTTAATAGTTAATACAGTGAATCAGACTTATATAATGCATGTAATACATATAGTAAACAATTTATAAATAGTTGCACATTTTCGCCTGTTACATTATAACTTTTAAGTGTCTTTAGCATTACATTAGCATTGTCTTATCTTATCTTATCTTATCTTATCTTATCTTATCTTATCTTATCTTATCTTATCTTATCTTATCTTATCTTATCTACACCTATCTATCTGTATATGTCTATACTGGCCTAGATACTTCCTTGTTTTTATTTGAATTCTTGCAGCATGAGTAGGGATGGGAAACATTTCGCTAGCGAACGGCAAGATTTTGAAAATTAATAAAATAGTCCGTCAACGAACGTCAAAACCTGTAAATTTTGCAATTGTAAACAAATGGAAATAACTATTCTTGAAAAACAAACTATCGGTTAATAAAAAGAACGAACTGATGTATTTCAAAATAACGACGACTTGTGTTAATTTTCAGAAAGCTTATACCGTTAACGATTTCTAAAATATCAATGCCGTTTATGAAATCGAGATCGTTAATGAACGGAGACTTTGAGAATGAACTGAAAATACCCTTAACGAACAGAACGTGCAGTTCTTAGATAAAAAACAAACGGCGACTATAAAAGTTTTTTTTTCGATTTTAACTAATCGTTAACGAACCGGCTTGAACAGGTTTGAACATGCCCAGCCTTATTAGTAGTAGCTCCAGACACTGTCATAAACACTCAAATAAATAGGTGAGAATCTTTATACAAACATTCACAGGGACCCAAACACTAAAAAAGGGTGGATAAGATTTATAAGATAACCCCCACCCTGTAAAATGTTCATTATTCTTTTAAACCTCTCTATGATACTTTGTTCCGAAAAACTCATTTATTTCCCCCCCCCCCCACTCGAAATCATTTTTTTAGAAAAACCTAAGCAATTAAAAGTAAAAAAGGAGTTGTTTAGACATGTTCAATTTCAATAATTTATTTGATTTCTATTCTTCAGTTAAAAATGACTAGTTCCTTATTTAGTGATAAGGTTTTAGTAACCTTTTAGTCATAGGTGAATAAAGAAGGTCCACTATCACTTTTAGCATTTTTTTAAGTTACCCCCCCTCCTCCCCGTCTATATACAAAAATCTATATCCCTTTAAATGTTTTGTCGGATAAAAGGTCAAAGAAATTCTTCCAAATCGATCTGAAATATTCTCGCAATCTTTCCCTTTAGTCTAGATATCTTCCTCGTGTTAATTTGAAGGCAAATATTTAAAGTATAATTTAAATTTTAACAAAGTGAATAGGATGTTTTTTAAGGTGCTGACAGACTAGTAGTTTTCTCGGAACTATGGGGTCGGGGGGAGGTGACACAAAAATACATTTTTCATTTTCCCCCTGTTAAATTTATTCATTTATTCATTTATTCATTTATTCATTTATTCATTTATTCATTTATTCATTTATTCATTTATTCATTTATTCATTTATTCATTTATGAACATGGACATGGACACAGACGCAGACACGGACACGGACACGGACATTAACATGTGTAATAAATGCTGTTTGAATATACCTAACTATATGAAATGCGTTGTACAATGTCTAAGGATCTAACTGTTTTAATCCACAAATGTAAAACTTGTAATACGATTCTACTAGCTACGTATTGTGACTAGATTATATACCTGCCGAATATTGTGAATATGTATTGGAACTTACATGTAACACAGCGGTTTAGAAATAGACATCAGTTATAATCATTACTCCACTTTAATTACAGTGTAGAGTAACTTGGTTTCGCTGAAACATACAAATTGAGATCATACCTTGTTATAGGGTAAAGATCGATTAAAGGCTGGATAAGTAGCCAATACATGTGTCCTTGTGGGGCATTTAGAGATAACTAAGGGCTGGATAAGAAGATATTTTGTCCTTGTGTGGCATTTAGAGTTAGAGATGGGCTGGATAAGTAGCCTATGCTTGTGTCCTTGTGTGGCATTTAGAGTTAGAGAAGGGCTGGATAAATAGCCTATACTTGCGTCCTTGCGCTGCATTTAGAGTTAGAGAAGTGGCCTATGTTTGTGTCCTTGTGTGGCTTTTAGATTCTGAGTGATAGCTAGATTGATAAGCTGTTTAGATAAACAGATCGTGTTCCTGTGTGGAATTTAGAGCACTGGAATAATAGCTTGTTAGATAGCTATGCTTGTGTCCCTGTATGGCATTTAGAGCCTGAGTTATAGCTTGTTGATAGATAAGCTTGTGTTCCTGTGTGGCATTTAGAGCTAGGTGGGTTGTGTCCTGGTTGAATTGGATAGCCTACTGGTTGTGCCTGGACTGACACAGTTTGGGGGACGAACTTTTAAGAGTATTGCATTTACTACACAATACACATGAAAATGAACATGAGCATAAGCATGAACTCAGTAGAATGTTAAACTACTTGAATGAAATGAAGTATGAACATGAAGATGAATACAGGGACGAGGTTGGACAATAGAGAGCATTAGTAAAGATTAGATAAGGGTTCCATGGGTCCATCTCATCATCTAAGGTAGAGAGGTAGAGATGGAGGGGGGATGGCTAGAAGATAGGTAGAGAGGTAGAGATGGAGCTAGGGGGTAGGGCTAGAAGGTAGGTAAAGAGGTAGAGATGAAGCTAGGGGGGAGGGCTAGAAGGTAGGTAGAGAGATAGAGATGGAGCTAGGGGGTAGGGCTAGAAGGTAGGTAGAGAGGTAGAGATGGAGCTAGGGGGGAGGGCTAG
>NW_019396498.1:267833-285472 GCF_000591075.1 Eurytemora carolleeae
AATCAAAGGGAAGGTAATATATGTATGTGGGGGGAGGGGATATTGAGAGAAGTAAGGAGAGTGACGGACGGATGGTTGGATGGCTTTGTTATGCAAATTCTTTAACTTTTATTGGTTTTTTATTGGTATTGGTATCTGGCTAACCCTAGTCAAATATATGCACACATACAATACTAGGTATTTCGACCAAGAAAAGGTTATGCTGGTGTCTACTACATTTCTAAGGTTGAAAAGACTATTTTACAAGAACTAATCCCTTCAGATATAGCTAGGGGAGGATGGGGGAAAGAACTTATCCGCCCCCCCTTCCCCCTTCCCCCTATCAAAAGTTTTAATTTCTACGAGTTCACAGGATTTTTTGTTGTTTAATGGTTTCCGAAACATTTTAAAGTTTCCTATTAAACCTAATCCTATTAAACCTAATCCTATTTCAAACCAAATACTTTAAACCCATTTTTCTAACTGTTTGGTTTTTTTTAAATAAGATTTTACATTAGAAATAATTATAAGAAGAACATTTTTATTGAAACTTTTGAAACACGTCTTGAAATAGATTGCATAGATAGCTTAAAATTCCAATTGATGGAACGCTAACATTTTCCATATTTAAAAAAATATATTAAAAGACCAAGCTTTGATCATTACAGGTCCTATTACTTTCTTGCCAGTAAGGAACTGATTACTCGCCCTAGAAATCTACCTGAAAAAAAGTCCAAGCGTCGATCAAAAAATAGTTGTAAGACTCTGACTAAGATAGACTTACAATGGGAGAATAAGACAATCAAAGGGTTTAAAAACATATCTACTTCAAGGTCTACTTATCCATAAATATCTATTCAATAATATTGGCCGTCAATAAAATCTAGTAGAAGGATTAATGCTGCGTAAGCGATAATACTTCTACAAACTTTTACGCATTAAGTTTGCTTGATGGGGCTTACGCAAGTTTGCGTACAGAAATGGCGTTAAAGGGAGTGGTCATACATTTTTTTTGAGGAGAATTTATCTAAAATTTAATTATATTTTTTCATTATTGTTTTATGTTGTATTTAGGAGTATTTTGGACAAAAGAACTACAATGGACATACTTTTACCTAACCTGCACAAACAACGAATTAAAACTTCGAAATAGAACCATGAAAATCATGAACAATTCCTTAAAGCCAATTACGCAATTTTAAAAATCGTGAGCACTCCTTTTAAGCTAACTACGCATTTCAAATTTAATGCCCAGTATGCCAGTCATCCAAGTTTATAAACAGGGTTGTTTGCTTCTCTCCTTGTATTACTCGTCTTTATGTATTTAATACATTGGTTGAGGGGGGGGGGATTTGTATGAAAATTTGTTAAGGGTTTTTTCTTCCTTTTTTCTGGTTTCTGTTTCCTTGACCGATGGTCTGTTTGTGTAGCTATGTCCTGTTTTGAGTCTTTTTACTCTCTTTTTTCTGTCTTTGAAATCTGTCTTTGTTCTTGTCTGGTTTCTTGGTCTTTATTTTCACTTTTGTCCTTAAGCTCCTTATGTCGAGTCTTTGCTTAGAGAATCATTCGTGACGGTCCATTGATTCTTGATCATAAAGCTTCCAAAAAGTAAATTACAAAGTGCTTTAAGACAAATAAATTCTAAGCATCAAGTTATGAGATTTTTTTTTCAAAACCTGGATCCGTATTTGGAACCATTATTTCAATAAACGGAACTAAGATTTCTAGGCACTGCCTAATTATTCCATACATTTTGAATGTAGATTTTAGAATTTTATCAATTAATTAGAGGCCCCTTCCCCCCTGTTTTGAAACGTTCAAACACTATTTTAAAGTATATTACGCCCCCTAAGTATGCAGTATCCCTAAGGTAAGGAATTTAGGTCCCAAATAATGAATCCTCTATTTGCGAACACGCGTCACACAATTTGCAAAAGACACGTCATGCATTTAAGATTGCGGGCCTAGAAACAGATCACTTTTAAACAACATGTGTCCGAGATATTTTAAACTTTTTCCCTTACATTAGGATTTTTCGTTAAGATTCAAATGCAGTGCGGGGCAAACCTGAAGTTTTTTAAGCGTGTTCTGTTCCTAAGTGGAATTGTAAAATATCATTTAATTAATGGAATGACTTAAATGGAATGATATCTATTTTAGAAGTCGGGAATAGAAGCTTAATTTTTAAAAGCGTTAATAAATTTAATTCAGACTAAATTTACATCCTTCTCTTTTCAACAGTTTTGAATTACTTTTTTTCACAGTTAAATAGTATTGAGCATTTTTTCATGAAACATGAATAGAATAAACTGTATTATGAATTTTATGTTTTATGATGAAGCTCAAAACAAATCTGTTTATCAAGAAAATTTTGAATTGACTTTGAGTATTATTACTTAAGTTAAAGTTTTATTCGTTTTACTGAGAAAAAGTCGGGGGTTTTTCTTGAAAAGTGTTTAATTCTGATAATTTCCTCCACTGTTTCTGAATCAGTGCAAGTTATTTTACAAAGGGAAACCAAAATTGAAATTGCTGTTGTCAATTAGACATACCAATCTATAAATACGTTTAAAATACGTGTTTAGTCCTATTAATCAAAAAATGAAAAAGTATAAAAAGAATGTATCTAATTACTGAAGCTATAGTTAACTGGTATTTAGAGAGAATTTGAATAAAATGATTAAACTGTTGAAACCTGATCCAAGTCCTGTTTAATCAATTCTACAACCAAATATTAGGAATAGCTAGGAATTCAACCAGAAATTCATAATTCTTAATTCTGTAAAATTCTAATAAATTTTTGTACATCTTGCAAATATTATATTACATATGAATTTAATAGAAAAAAAGGTTAGAAAAGTTGATTTTCTGGTATTTTAAAGATTTGAAAATAGAACCATACAATTTTTGGCCTAATCAGTTTGTTATGATAGTGTTTATATTTATTAAATATTTGAACCAGGATGTTTTTCTCCAACATAATAAATTATAAAATGTATGTCACTAGTCCCCCCAGAGTACACATTGGCAAGGTTGTCATTATAGATCCCAGGTCCTGTGTTTATATTCCTCCAATGTTTGGGGTTAAGGTTCCTTAACTATTTGATTATAAAGGGGGGCTTCAAAATCAAATTAATACAAAACTATTTCTAAATGCTTAGTAAAAGCTCTCAATTGTAAATTTTGTTCATAATTGTACATAGATGTTTTTATGTACTCCCTTGTACGAGCAGGCCCTGGAAATATATACATGAAAAGGTTCCCTCTCTATTACAAACATATCGGTCAGAGTGCTGCACTTGTTCAACCGACTAGTTAAATACCGGTCAACCCACTGGAAGGTGCATACTCAACAGTGTTCATCAAAATCACTTTAAGGGACTGTACACGTAACTTCAAGTGACCTTACATATGTAGAATGAGTGGCATATCCGATTCACTTTGCAGTACCCTTCTCCGATAAATGAGATATCCATGTTTTTCTCTTTGAAAATGGATTATTATTAATTGTGGTTTCCCTATAAAAGTGACTTGTGTATTTCTGTTTTGAGTCAATAGAGTTTTCAACAGTTTTCAGTTAATATTATTTATTATTATTATTATTATTATTATTATTATTATTATTATAATTATTTTGTATTCCAGGTGTGTATTGTCTATAAGTGTCTCCTGCCTGAGATGGAAAGAGGGAATGGAGTTAATACAGAATACAGACCTCGTACTTTCTTCAATTCAGACACTCCAGGAATATATTCATTCATTTATTCATTCATCCACCCTTTCTTCCTTTCATCCTTTCATCCTTTCATTCATTCATTCATTCATTCATTCATTCATTCATTCATTCATTCATTTATTCTTTTATTCATCCTTTTTGTTCCCAAAAAAATGAATAATTAAATTTTGTTTTATTTTCAATATTTCTGATTGTTTTTCTCATATCTGGTCAATCATTTCTAATCTTCAGGAATTTTCTTAGCTATGGGGAATTAGAAAAAATTGACTAGATCTTATACGCTCGATCTACTTTACCTTTTTGATACATTTCCCCTGAAAATAAAGTTAAAGTTTGGTAAATAAAAATTTATATAAAATATCAAAAACTATCCTCATTTCTTTTACCCCAAAAGCATTGTACAGCTTATCTCTATGTTTACAAAAAAAAATCTGTTTTGTTTATTTTTCCAATTTTGTTTGAAATTTATTTAAAATTCAGATATTTATTCACTTTTTTCATCTAATTATCTGATATTAAAAATTCTTTTTCAAATATGAAACTAATAACTTTTTAAACAAAAAAATTAAATTCGATTTATTTTTGTTTTCAATGTTTTCGTTTATTTGAATTTTTGTCAAGATACCCTTGAAATAGCTTGAGGCCTGATCTGATCTATTATTCTTAGGGGACATTGTTTTCCAAATACGTCAAAAGATAAATCTTGATTTAAAGGAGGAAACAGGGGTCTATAGTGAACTAAGTTTTTTTTAGCAATGGGGGGGGCGTAGGATATTGGGATGTTGCGTAACTGATCAATTGTAAATTGAGTTTTTTTATTTTACATTTATGGACCCATTTTGTACATTTAGAAACTCATAATCTACATTTAGGAAATATTTGTATTATATCTTTTTTTCCAGCCAAATTATTATGTTTGATTCAATGGTTTGACCCTTCTTCATTTCATGTTTCACATTTTCCATCATCGCCTCTAATTCATATTTCATTGTCTGAATACCATGTACTCACCCAACCTTGTTTTACAGGGTGTTCACAAATTCGAGGATTTTACTGATTTCAGAATACTTGCAAGCAGTGCTAAGGATCTGTTGGATCCACAACGTTTGTTTAAATTTTCTTCATCTCTAAAGGGTTTATCGAGTTTTACCAAAAAAAAATAAGCAAAAAATAAGAAAAATAATTTGAAAATTCTTTTAATGTTAAAAAATTAGTAAATCTGAAAGAAATGTTCATGACCTGAACCTGGATATTTTTTCAGGGTGGATCTGGGATCCGGATCCGCATCAAAATTAAATGGACCCCAATCACTGCTTGCAAGTGTTGATATGTATTTATCTACTGAAAGTTGTAAAATGTAAAAAAAGTATACCTAAGGCGTTTTCTATAATCTATATTTAAGAAGTTTGTAACAAGTTCAGCAATTCTTTTAATTTATAAAATCCTATCTCTGTAACATGCGGTCAGAAAAATTAGAATTAACTCAACCAGCAAAACCTAGTTCGGCTAATTTTGCAATCTATAAATTGAATTTGAATGATATGTTCTGCAGCCCCTGTCCCGCGGCGAAGGAAGGATGAGGATGAGGTGAGGAGGGAGAGGCCAGGAATGCGCGAGCAAGAGATCAAAAAGTACAAACCAGATCTTACTCCGACCAATCTTTACTCAAAGTCAGACTCAGACTCAAGCTGCGACCTCAGGGATATATTTTTATTTGAAAGGTCCTTGAAAATGGTATCCCCCCTTTTTTATAAATATAACTTCAATGTCCAATTTTAAGAAATATAGATAAACACTCCCTGTAAAATTTCAAGTTAGACAAAAATCCATTGAAAATAAATTTATTCAGACGGACAAGCAGTGGATACTATTCATCGGCCAGTGAAAACGGAGGATCCAATTCCTCCCGGAGGCCGGAGGATATCAAGGATTCCTCCAGATTCTTGGAGGACAGTAAAAAGAACAAACCCGACCTGAAAAATGTTAAACCCAAAGTAGACACCGGATTAGGAATAAAAAAATCCGCGTCGCACACTCGTATTCCGGAGAATCCTGTTCCTCCCCCTCTACAGAAACGATCGGAACCAAACCTCTCAAAACACCGGAAATTCTCCGGTTCCTTCAAAGTTCCGGATCTACCCCCATCCTCAACCTTTACACGGAACACAGGGAACCGGAGAAGTTTAACCCGCCTGTTTCTCCGGAACGGAGACAATCGAAAGGTTGATAAGGGGTCCGGAGGAGAGATAAAAACTCCGTTTGGTGTGTGTAAAGAGACCCCGGAGCCTGAGGAGGTGAACTGTAAAAGATCAAATTTCCTAAATAAAAGATCTATAACAAGTTTATCTTTGTTTAACAGAAAGGAAGATGAGCCGAGCTCAGGACAGGATAACAAGGTAATTAAATATATTTCACGGATAAACATTAAACAGGGATATTCTTGCAATGCATGTATGTACAGAGCGTCCCATATCATATTAGATTATCTCCAACCCTTAACACCAAAATAAACCCTTAATAGTCGAAAAACTTCATTTTCCGCAAGAAAATTCTTTTATAAGCCTTATGTTATTTTTCAAAATGATTCATTCAAATGAAATTTTCTCATTAGTCCCGAAAAATCGTAATTTTGACCCGTTCTCGGTCTAATATGATGTGGGACACCCTGTATGTCACACTAAAGTACCTCATTTCGTCAATGTGTGCATCAATCAAAATGATCCAGGTTGCAAACTCTCGCGCCAAGAAAAAACAATAAAAAATTTTCCGATTATTTATTAAAAACTAAAGTTAAAAACAAGTGTTTTATAGTTCTTAAATGCAATTGAATAGGGCTAAAACAAGTAAATGAAAGTTGAAATAAGTGTTTCATCCATCGAGATATTAGTAATAGAGGGGGCATCTGAGCCAAAAACTTAAGACAGGGTATCATTCTGAAAACCAGTTTTGGAACCCGGGTTTCACGAATGGGTTTACCCAGTTTTGTGGATATCGGAAGGAAAGTAAGCAAACAGTGAAGGACGAGTAATATATAGTGAAGGGGGGGTGACCATGTGGTGGGGGGGGGAGGAGTCTGAACATTATTGGGATATGAGAATTATGCGTATAATCTTAATCTAAAATTTCACCTTGATTGAATTATTTTCCTGCGTAATTTTTAACATTTTAGAACTTGACCATTTTGTACATTTAGGAACTTATCTTGTAGATACATTTAGGAACTCATTTTCAACATTTAGGGACTCATATTCGCCATTGAGGAACTCATTTTCTGTATTTAGGAACTCATTTTCTACATTCAGGAACTCATTTTCTACATTTAGGAACCCATCTTCTTCATTTAGTAACTCATCTTCTACATTTAGGAACTCATATTCGCCATTGAGGAACTCATTTTCTGTATTTAGGAACTCATTTTCTACATTNTCCTGGTTTCATCATTGTCCGTCGGAGTTTAAGAGAGTTTTGCGCCGTACAGATCTCCTTTCAATAGAGTCTCACATTTCTAGCATTTCCCTATGATTTGAATATTGTCACCCTTCAGGTGATTTTTTATTTACCTTTTTTCATACCGTATGTTAGAGGAGAACAATCATTTTTTAAATGAAAATGAATGTTTTTTTTTCATCTTCAATTTTACTTTTCTTTACTATCTGGCTCAATAAGTTGTTTACCAAGAGATGAGATACCCATCCCCCTTCTCTAGTATTTATTTAAACATTATACAATATTTTAATATGTCTGCATTTTTTCACGTTCAGTAAAGTCTTAAATTACTCTTAAAGATGTTCGTACGGAAAATGATGCGCATTTTTCTGCTATTAGCATCTTAAAACTTTGCTTCACTACAAATCGTCGTTTAAACTTAAAATATGTGTTTTGACAGGACTTTTTAGCATAATAAATATTGGTATCAGAGCAAGAACGTTTTGTTTTGGAGCAATAGATCTTCTCTTGGAGCTAAGGTTTCATCGTAGAGCAAGAACAGTATACTCTTGGCGCTCAGGTTTCCTCCAAGAGCAAGAAAGTTGCTTTTGAGTCAAAGGGCTCTTCCATCATCAAGTAAAGAACTTTGCTCTTGAGGCAGAAGCAAAAACATTGCTACTGAAAATCTCCTGTCCCTATATACGGTTACCATAGAGAGAAATGAGCCTGATGTATGGAATTATTTTAGTACATCTAATGTATTGTATGTGTAGGGTAAGGGTTAAAAGGAAGACAGGGTAAACGTGAGCAACCCACTGTGCAGTATCAAGTATGCATGAACCCCTGTGCACTGAGCAGACAGATTTTAATATTTTAGTTTTCCGTTCAAGTCAAATATTTATTGTTATATTGTCAATGGTGGTTGAGAATACTTAGCTCAGATTTATTTGTTTACATTACACCCTGTGATATAAACAATAAACATGGCTTGACAGTGTAGAACTGTTCTATATGTACAGACACTCACACACCCTTCAACACTTTACATTTGTAAACTTGACAGTTGACAACTGTGTGAATCTGTCACCTTCAGGACATATTGAGAGAAAGCATTAACTATACAACAGTCCCCCCCACCACTTCTTGAGAAAAGGGGAACACGTACCCCTGTGCCCACCCTTTAGCTATGGGCAAAGATAATAGAATATATATTAGAGGGGAATTTTGAGAATCTCTCGGTATGAATTTTTTCAGTCCCTTTCAGCCTGAAAGGGAGTTCAAAGTGTACAAATCATGTAAATGTTCACAAATTATATGCAGTAGAATACATTAATAGAGTATGTTCCCTAGACTAGCCATTTCAATTTCGAATTTTTTAAAGCTGTTAAATAAACTTTATAATGAATTAGGTGAATAAAAAACGTCATTTGATTTATAGTTATAACGGAAAATCATCGTTTGTAAAGTAAAAGGCATAGAGTCTGTGTGAAATGATCATTGGTNCTCTAATGTATATTCTATTCTCTTTGGCTATGGGCCTGATATGAATTTATTATCCAGCATCTTATTTAATCGGTTATCTAAAATGTGCTAGCTCCCATGCAAAAACTTATCAGGATTTTGCCAATTACTCGATATTTTGAAACTGAAGTTAGAAATAAGCTCGTTTAACTGCTAAAAGTTACATGTCTAGGGCTACAAAAAAGTATAATTTCAGGCCAAGGTGTTACGACACTTAAAAATTGATCCATGTGTTTAAAAATACAGCATGTGGTGTGTCGTAAAATCTTGTATTTTTGTCCAATATCAAAATTGACATGTAATGGTCTTTAGAAGTATGCATTCATTTGTCTCTTAATTCTTTATAGCAATTGTATCATAAAATTAACCACCCTCATTTGTCTAAACCGTCGATTGTCCTCTCATGAGTACACGAAATGTGTCATGACCCTCTTTTGTCCTACACTACAGTACACCGTACACGACATGTGTCTATTGTCATAAAGGACTAAACGACATGTGTCATAACCCTCTTTTGTCCTATGGGAGTATACGCTATGTTTCTTAGCAATTTAATGTCCTATGGAGTACACGCCTTGTGTTCTAACCCTATATTGTCATTGGAGAACACACCATGTGTCCTAACTAATGTGTCCTATTGGAGAACACACCATGTGTCCTAACTAATGTGTCCTATTGGACTACACGTCATGTGTCCTAATCATCTATTTAACTATTGGAGGATGACTCTTAACCCTCTATTGTCTTATCGGAGTAATGTGTCTTATTGTTCTATTCAAGTGCATAACTTGTGTCCTACTGTAGTAAATACCATGTGTCCTAGCTTTCTTTTAAGGAATACACAACTTATGTCTTGTCCCACTATTGTCCCATGGGAGTAAACATCCCTTTAATATTCTGTCGGAATACACTATGTATTCTAACCCTATATTGTCCTACACTAGAGTATACGTTTCCTAATCCTCTGTCCTATTGGTGTACACCCCATGTGTTCTAACCCTATTTTTGTCCCACAAGAGTACACGTTATGTGTCCTAAACCTCTATTGTCCTATTTAAAGTTAACATGTGTCCTAACCCTCTGATTAAGAGTTTTTTTAAAATATGTTTTCCTGTGTCTTTATTTTCATTTAAGTTTGGGTAATAATTCATAGATAAATGAAATAGCCACGAAACATGTGTTTTTTTTGCGTCGTTTAATCTTCTGACTTCTGGGTGATGAGTGTTAAAAATCTTTAAAACAAGGATTTAATTTGTTACGTTATAAATATACAGCTACAAATTACTATGTAGAAATATGGTGTTGTACAAATAAATTAATGTAAACTATGAAAACAATTTTTTACCAAATTTTATGGCATTTTTAATACTTTTAAAAATATTTAACATTGTCTGCATTTCTTCGGGAATTTGTTGTAGCATGAAAATTCAAGATTATTATATTATGAATATAGAAAATAGTTAAAGCTATTTTATTTTAGTCCTTCTTTCTTTCTGTATAACAAGATTTTAAGGGCAAAATAACTGATTTCTGAATACATTTAAATTTTTAAATCCCTATATCTTTGCAACCTAATGCTTTGATGTTGATATTTCCAGACTATGTGATCTAGCAGCTGATTTAAAGTTGGAAAAGTTAAAGTTCTACGACATAAAGGAATTGAGTTTTAGCCACAAATTCAAATTTTCTAATCCCTATATCTTTGCAACCCGATGTTGTAAACCTTTGATATTTCAAACTACGACTATTTGATCAAACAGAATTCATAGTTTGAAATATCTAAGATCTACGACATCGGGTCGCAAAGATATAGGGGTTATAAAATCAGAGTTTGTGGCAAAAACTCAATTCCTTTGCTATGATATAGTGATTAGGAAATTAGGAAATTTGTTGCAAGTACACGAATTTTTTAAAAATGATTTTAGTTAAGTGTTTAAAAATAGATTTTCTGGAGTAGAATTGAAAATGCTTTGAAGTTTTATTTGTTTTTCTCTTTAAACTTAAAATTACTTTTCATGAAGTAGTTTAAAGATTGATACATGATAGCGGAAGGTCTGGTTAAGATTCAGAACTAGACTTACAAATAATCGTTTAACTCTGTGGAATTTTCCTTAGTATATATTATTGCAATATAAAGTGTAAAAAACTCTCTTGTTCTCTAGGAACGGAAAAACAGTTTCTCTCGGATAAGAGCGGCGCGAAGCAGCTTAGATCTTTCTTCTATAGGGTTAGGAAGCCTCTCAAGAGCTTCTAGTAAATCAACACTCTCAGAATTAAAGGTAAAAATTTTGGAATTGTTCACTGATAAAAAATACTGTAAATTGAGTGTCGTCTTCGTGTTTTTGTCTGATTTTAACTTTTGCTCAGAATTTAGTTTTTAGTAATATTTCTAAATGTTCATAAATGTTAACTCTTGTATTGTGTATATCGAGATCAATGCTTGATCTTAATCTACAAATTAATTTAATCCTGCATGGTAATGTAATTGTACCCAGTCAGGGGGGTATAAGGGGAGTTTTGGCCAGGTAAGGAAGAACCGAAATGAAAAGATTAAGCATTCATCTTCAAATTAAAAGTGCCCACAGCGGATATGGAGTTCAAGCGGTTGGGATGATGAGCATCCAACACAAGTTCCCAGCTCAGTGCATTTAAGGAGCTAAACCCAAACTACAAATTATAATTTTTTAATCATTGCATCTTTGCCACCTATTGATATTTCAAACTATGAAATCTGTCAGATTAAAAAGCATTGTTTTAAAATGTATAAAAGGTTTATTCCACCAGGTTGAAAATGTATTGAATTTTGAAAATTAGAGTTTGTGATACGCACAAGCCCCTTAAAATCTTTGAACCATGGTGCAAAGATTGTTGTATTCCAGCTAGAATTAGAATTATGTCGGCAAGTTTCTTGCTCGGTCGCTTCTTGGCCAAGGTTTTAAATCATTATGCTTAAAGAATCTTATTTGCAATTCAACCCGGTTCTCAATTATTTCTCTCCGTCTCTGACTTCTACCTAGTACCTGTACCATCTATTTATATAGGAGGAGAGTTGTGAGAAGGGAGAAAGAAAGCACTCTGATCGGCCTTGGTTCGATCTAACGAGGGTTTGGAAGGATCAAACAAAGGTAAAAAAAATGGAAAAAGAATTTTGTGGATATTTGGAAGAAACATTTCAAGTGGATATAATAAACAGGAAAGGGAAGGAAAATGGAGATAAGAAAGGGAAGGAGAGGAAGATGGGAAAGGGAAGGAAGAAGGATGTAAGAAAGAGGAAAGGGAAGGAGAAGTGATATACGAAAGAGGAAAGAGATGTAAAAGGCAGAAAAGAAAGGAAAGAAAAGAAAGATGGAAATGAGTAAAGTGAAGGTATAGGGTGAAATGAAAAGGAAATGGAAGGAAGAAAGTGTGAGAAAGAGAAAAGCTTGTTTTTATTAATTTATTACTTAATAAATTTTGCATGTGTTTACGAAAAATGACTCAATTTTATGGAAATGTTGATAATTTTGATTATTTTCTTTTGCCTTGTATTTTCATCCTGTTTATTTATTCAGTACAGGGTGGGCCTTGTACACGTCTAAACTTGTTCTCCTCAATTAAAAAAAAATAATTTCATTTTTGACCCTTTTCATCATTGAAACTGGAAAGTTTTTATTTCTTACAAACGCTTATTTTTGTCGATTTTTTTGCCAAGCGTATACACGTTACGTTTTGTCTCGAAGGTTTAGCACTTAATTTTTGGGGATTTTTTTCGTGGACTTAATTTCCCGGATTTTTAAACATTTCTGCATAATTTCCGTATCTTTAGTGCAAAAGAAAATTCATTAACATTTTCTTTAAAGGGAGTGTAGGTAAAAAAGTCATTCAATCAAATATTTAGTAAAAAATCCTTTGTCATAATTATTTTTAATGATGGCTCTTCTCAATGGAAAAAAAGTATCCCGAGTGTGGCAGATTTTTTGCAGATTCGCCCTTTAAGAAGTTTTATCGAAGCGCCTTATGTACACTGTAAACATAGTCTAATCTTTATCTTTATCATTTGCATTTTTAAAAACAAAGGTTACTTTACTTTAAGTTTTGATATCGCAGAGCACACTTGTATAACAATAAACATTTGTCTTCAGGGTAGAAAGGGGACTTAGAGGAACTGTAGACGGAATTTAAAGGGACTCTCTTTTATTGAGTGGCATGTCCGATTCCCAAGATTCTCTTTGAACCTCTGTCTTAGAAACAATGAGAAAGATTTCGTCATTTTTCCATCTTAAAAAGTGGCTAATTCTCATAATTTTTTCATCGCCTCTTCAGCATGCATCCGCATTCCGCGAGTCCCTTTTTACATTGTAAAAAAATTAATCGAACTTATTAATTTGTAGGTGTAAAAATACGGATTTCTCATTCATCATTGGTACGACCAATGTTATTATGGCACCGTTGTGAATCTGACTTGCCATTCTTTGAAATTACGTTTACATGAGAAATAGTGAAAACTGACGAAGTGAGAAATAGTGAAAATGGGAGAATAAAATTGACGAAGGACTAAGCTAAAACATGGAGTTAAGAAAGAAAAAAGAAAAACATAACGAGAGAAAATTTTCCAAAAAAAGAAATTAACAGAAGTTGATGGGCTTAAAAAGGTTTTTTTATAAAGAAGGAGTGAAAATAAGGAAAAATATGAGAAAAGAAATGAAAGAGGGTGAAATAGAAAAAGTCAAAGATAGAAAAATACATGAGTAAGGTAAATTGAAGATGCTATAAAGAGGGGGTAAAGAAAGAAAGAAAAAAAGTAAACAATAGGAAGGTAGAGAGTAGAGACAATGAAAGAAGTGTTAGAGAAAAATGAATATTTATATATATATATATATATATATATAATTTGATTTTGTAAGTTAAGTCTAGGAATTAAATATGTCTTGAAAGCGTGAGCTTCTCAAGAACTGGAAAATATTAAAATTAAAATAATTTTCCGCACAAATATTTACTTTAGCACATTGAAAATACATTCAAATAGAGTACAAACTCTGTTTTTTAAGTTCAACTGACCTTCTCCTCCATTCAATACTTTTCAAAATACAGTTTACGTTTTTCATAGCTTTTCTTTGCTTTACCTAAACATTTTTGATGTTTTCTAAATCATGTAAAATTGAAATAAATTTAATCCTAGATTTCTCTAAACGCACTCAATACTTAGCTTATTCCTTTATTTTTCTAAACGCACTCAATACTTAGCTTAATCCTTGATTTCTCTAAACGCACTCAATACTTAGTTAAATACTAGATTTCTTTAAACTCACTCAATACTTAGCTTATTCCTTTATTTTTCTAAACGCACTCAATACTTAGCTTAATCCTTGATTTCTCTAAATGCACTCAATACTTAACTTAATCCTGTATTTCTCTAAACGCACTCAATACTTAACTTAATCCTTTATTTTTCTAAGCGCACTCAATACTTAGCTTAATACTAGATTTCTCTAAACGCACTCAATACTTAGCTTATTCCTTTATTTTTCTAAACGCACTCAATACTTAGCTTAATCCTTGATTTCTCTAAACGCACTCAATACTTAGTTAAATACTAGATTTCTTTAAACTCACTCAATACTTAGCTTATTCCTTTATTTTTCTAAACGCACTCAATACTTAGCTTAATCACTAGATTTCTTTAAACTCACTCAATACTTAGCTTAATCCTCGAGTTTCTTTGATCGAGGATTTAAAGTTTAATCCTGAAGGAGTTGAGTCT
The DNA here is from genome assembly GCF_000591075.1 of Eurytemora carolleeae. Lineage (NCBI taxonomy): Eukaryota > Metazoa > Arthropoda > Copepoda > Calanoida > Temoridae > Eurytemora > Eurytemora carolleeae. The sequence continues at coordinate 282,236 of NW_019396498.1, forward strand.
TTGCCACAAGCTCCAATTTTCTTATCCCAACATCTTTGCAACCCAACCTCAGATATTTCAAACTATTAATTCTTTAAGATCAAATAATCTAAGTTAGAAATAGCAAAGGTTTACATCATCAGGTTGGAAGAGAGGAATTAGAAAATTTGAGTTAACGGATAACACTTTATTCCCTTTATTCCTTTTTAAAAATCTTACTCCATAACAAAAAGTTTTTCTTGAAATCTAAAATTTAGAATGGAGTTTATTATCTTAAACCTCTTATTGTATGTTCATTTATGAACTTGGCTTTTAAGTTTTAACAATTGAACGGTTTGTAAACTTAAATTTAAGTGGTTTTCCATTAGTGTAGAGACACGTCCTATTCACAACGGTACCCTTAAAAGCTTTGTCTGCTCAAGTATGAATTATATATCAATGTTAATAATTTTCAATTGTGGGTTTTTACCACCAAAGTGACCATAGCATTTTTATTGCAGGAATACCATTGAGAAATAAAAAGATTTTAATACTTTTCAAGCTAAAAAAAAACAGTTGATCAGATAAAGGTTGAAAGGGGCCGATATGTCCTTCACTTGAAATTATGCCTACAGTCTCTTCAAAAAGTTACTTTTAGCACACTACTGACACTTTTTATACACTATATAATTTACAGTGTACAGTCTATACTATTTCCCTAATCCGAGGAATTGCCTGGCATCTGGGTAAAATCTTTAAAAGGAATATTTTTGCCAAAACTTTCTCCTCGCTGTCTGAACACAGAGTTATGAAAAGCAAGGGATCGATCTACGGGATAGAGGGATCTTGTGTAAGGTAGAAAGGATAGTGAAGGGTCTTAGGGAGATTGGGGGGAGGAAGATAATAAAGTTTTTATTACCCTGTGCATATTTGTTATGAAGTTAATCTTGTTTCAGGATCTTCCTACCGACGAAATGCTCCAGAAGATGAGAAAAGAGAGAAGCGGGCGCGCTAAAACTGTGCCCACCGGACTCGGAGACTCACTAGAACCTATCAGTTCACAGGATGTTCCGGACGGACTCAGCTCCCTCCCTCCCTGCCAAACGACGCCATCCACGCTTAAGAAAACCGTTCACTTGCTGAGCCCGGAGGTGTTGACAAACTGGTATGAGAAGAGGAAGAAGGTTGAGAGCCTGTATGGTGGTTTGGGTCCCCGCAGGAACAGTGTTTCCAACCTATTTTTCCATCCTGATAAGAAACAGAGTTCCCCACTCGCGGAATTAAAAAACAGTGATAAAATGAGGAAATCCATGTTGAACTTGGAGGATTTACATTCCGGGGATTTGAGTTCCGGCTCCGGGAAGGGCGTACAACGCTCGGAATCCGCCAAATTATCAAGTGACAGAAACCGTTGGAGAGGGAAGGGAATACAGAGGTCGGAGAGTGCTCGTCTCATCACTATGAGACAGTCACCACTTCAGCAGAGACAAAATAGTCATCCAAGTCTAGTTCAACAACAGTCCTACTCCTCCTCCTCCTCCTCCCTGGCAGACAGGAGCTCCCTAGAGTCCCCCAGCAAGCTCACCACCTGCTCCCTCTCTAACAATGATCCCTTCTTTGCAGATAATCCTAACGATTCAGATTCGGATCTTGAGGCGGAAGCGGATCCGCCAGATTGGAGGCATTCCTTGACGGCGGAAGAACTTAGTCAACTCTCTGCCAAAGAGTTAAAGCGTCAAGATGTTATAAACGAACTTTTTCACACAGAAAAGTCTCATGTGAGGAACTTAAAAGTGCTTGAAAGTGTGTTTCGACAACCTTTAGTCGAAAAAGGACGAATGTCTAAAGAATTGTCGAACAAGCTGTTTGCAAACCTTGATCAGGTTTTAGCCCTGCATCAAAAATATAACACGGCGATGAAAAGTCGTGTCAAAAACGGGTTTCCCGTCAGGGACATTGGGGACATCCTCACAGACATGTTCTTGGACGGCAATGGTGATACTTTGGTGAAAGTGGTCGGAGAGTTTATTAAAAACCAAAACTTTACTATTGAAGAACTGAAAAGAACTCGGAGCCGAGATACTAAACTAGAATTATTTCTATCTGAACTTGAACGGAAACCCGCGTGTCGACGGCTCCAACTTCAGAGTATGCTCCCTATGGAGCATCAGAGACTAGTGAAATATCCACTCCTCCTGGAGCAGATAGCTAAGTACAGTGATACCCCTGAGTCGTGTTCAGAACACGATATTGTATTGTCTGCTATGGAAAAAACTAAAGATATATTGGACAGTATAGATAGACTGGTTGCTCAGCAACAGAATAAAGAGAGATTAAGTGAAATACAATTAAATATTGACACTTCAGGTCTTGATAAACTAGGCAGTGATAACCCTATATACAAGGAGTATAAAAACCTAGATCTGACGAAACATGTTCTAGTTTACGATGGACTACTTACTCTTAAACTTGGTGATACAAAGCGGTTTAAACAGCTGCATGTAGTTCTCCTAGAGGACTGTATGATGCTGCTACAGAAGCAAGGAGAGAAATATCTTCTAAAGTTTCATAATAATCAATCTCAGGGTGGAGAATCAAGAAGATCGTTTCATTCTCCGATTATAAAGTTTAGTACTATGCTGGTTCGTCCTGTAGCTACGGATAAGCGAGCCTTCTACCTTCTAAACACCACGGAGTGTGGACCCCAGATCTATGAGCTACTTGCAGGGTCAACCTCGGAGAGAACCAGGTGGATTAAACATATCACAGAGGTGTCCAATGCTTACAAATCCCGAGATGGTGTTACAAAAACCAAATCTGAACCTGAACAGCTGGGTGGGAGTGTAAAGGAGAAACAAGATCTCCGGTCCCAGTCCTTCAGAGACCCTACTGGGAGCCCCAGGATGAGCCGGGCTGACCGTCAGAACTCTAGTCCTCCTGAGTGCCCCCTTACATCACCTGAATCAGAGGAAACTAAACCTGAACCTAGTTCTCCAGACTCAGGAGCAAGCACGCCGAGTGCGCCGAAGAAAAGACTTCAACGCGTGGAAATCCTGAAAATAGTTGACTCCGAACCCATGATAGAACCTAGTCAGGTTCGGGTTAATCAGACTACGGTACTCATGGCAGATCCAGTCATAACCCCGTTCGAGAAACTGAGACAAAAGGTAGAAATTGAAAGTTTTAAAGCATCATCCTAAAATAGTATTTCTTGTTAACCGTTTTCTGAAAGACTACCCTGACTGATTACATCAAAACATTCATGCATGACCCCCCCCC
>NW_019396499.1:0-6276 GCF_000591075.1 Eurytemora carolleeae
TTATTTATAATTGTATGTACATAATAACTCGTTAAAAAAAAAATCTTGTGATAAATTCATATTTTCAACAATCTTGTAAACCATATAAACAATGATACGCAAATAAATATCTAGATTTAAAAAAAAGATTTTTGAACATGTACATATTCATCCTTTATTTCTATATTTATTCATCAATTTATAATTTATAATATATTTATATATAGTTGTACTTCTATACAATGAAAGGTCTAATCAATAGGAAACTGAAATCAATTGTCGTCTTGAATTGTATTGTTCTTGTAAAAATATCGTCTTGAATTGTGTTGTTCTTGTAAAAATGTTGTCTTGAATTGTGTTGTTCTTGTTAAAATGTTGTCTTGAATTGTGTTGTTCTTGTAAAAATGTTGTCTAGAATTGTGTTGTTCTTGTAAAAATGTTGTCTTGAATTAAGTGTTGTTCTTGTAAAAATATTGCCTTGAATTGTGTTGTTCTTGTAAAAATGTTGTCTTGAATTGTGTTGTTCTTGTAAAAATGTTGTCTTGAATTGTGTTGTTCTTGTAAAAATGTTGTCTTGAATTTTGTTGCTCTTGTAAAAATGTCGTCTTGAATTGTGTTGTTCTTGTAAAAATATCGTCTTGAATTGTGTTGTTCTTGTAAAAATATCGTCTTGAATTGTGTTGTTCTTGTAAAAATGTCGTCTTGAATTGTATTGTTCTTGTAAAAATGTTGCTTTGAATTGTATTGTTCTTGTAAAAATATCGTCTTGAATTGTGTTGCTCTTGTAAAAATGTTGCATTGAATTGTATTGTTCTTGTAAAAATATCGTTGAATTGTGTTGTTCTTGTTAAAATGTCGTCTTGAATTGTATTGTTCTTGTAAAAATATTGTCTTGAATTGTGTTGCTCTTGTAAAAATGTTGCCTTGAATTGTGTTGTTCTTGTAAAAATATTGTCTTGAATTGTGTTGTTCTTGTTAAAATGTCGTCTTGAATTGTATTGTTCTTGTAAAAATATTGTCTTGAATTGTGTTGTTCTTGTAAAAATATTGTCTTGAATTGTGTTGTTATTGTAAAAATGTTGTCTTGAATTGTGTTGTTCTTGTTAAAATATTGTCTTAAATTGTGTTGTTCTTGTTAAAATATTGTCTTAAATTATGTTGTTCTTGTTAAAATATTGTCTTGAATTGTGGTGTTCTTGTTAAAATGTCGTCTTGAACTGTGTTGTTCTTGTAAAAATATTGTCTTGAATTGTGTTGTTCTTGTTGAAATGTTGTCTTGAATTGTGTTGTTCTTGTAAAAATGTTGTCTTGAATTGTGTTGTTCTTGTTAAAATATTGTCTTAAATTGTGTTGTTCTTGTTAAAATATTGTCTTGAATTGTGTTGTTCTTGTTAAAATTTTGTCTTGAATTGTGTTGTTCTTGTAAAAATGTTGTCTTGAATTGTGTTGTTCTTGTTAAAATGTCGTCTTGAATTGTGTTGTTCTTGTTCATTTTTGTAAATTTATCTACGAAAATGAGTTTTAAAATTATGAAAAAAATTTAGATTAGTTTTTTTCTCGTATTAATGAAAACTCTAGGACAGGTTCAGTATTCATCTGGACATTTTCATCATAAATTGACAAAAGTTTCATTCTTTAATTTTTTTACACTAAACTCTGAAACACAATAAAAATGTTTTCCGAAAAAAAAAATAGTGCTAGAAACCCTTTAAGAAGCTGTTGTCTAGGGCGTATTCAGGAGTTTGTCCAGGGGGGGGGGCTAAGCCCACACAGCCACCCCCTAAATACGCCTTTGGCTGACGTTGTCCATTCTGATACTTATTTTGGCAAAATTGTAAAAATAAAGACAAATGTCATAGAATCATTCTTGTTCAAGCTTTTATCAAAAGAAATAAGAATTTTTCTACATCATACCCTCTGACAGTACACATCAAGAAATTTTACAAATTACGATATATTTCAACTGAAAACTTTTCTAAAATTCACAAAAAAAATTCCTTTAAAAAAGATTTAGCATTTTATTTCCGTTTCGTAGAAAACAGAGTTGGGCTCGTAATTCATGAAATCAAACTAATGTTAATAAAATTTAAATTAAAAACTTTAAATAAATATAAACCATACTTAATATTCAAGTCATAATCATAATAAACTGTTTAAAAATAACAATAAAAGTAAAAAATGCTGAAAAATGTGAAATGTTTAACAAAATTACGAGACATGACATCAATAATCTAGTTTTTATTTTAATTTTCGTATTTAGTATTTAGCTGACGTTTTTATGGAGAAAATATTTAATAAAGAATATGTATATGTTTTTGACACAAACTCACACTTTATAAGCACTTTATTTTTGTAACCTGACCTTGTAAAACTTTGACATTTTAAGCTTATTACTAGAATTAAAGTTTGAAATACCAAATTTGCATCCTGATGTCCTAGACCCGTCAACACAGATGGAGGAAAATGCAGGCTTTAATATTTCAAATTACGAAGTATGCTATGGATCAAATTATCAAAGTTTGAATTAATAAAGGTTTACATCATCAGGTGGCAAGTATATAGAAATAATAAAGGTTTACATCATCAGGTGGCAAGTATATAGAAATAATAAAGGTTTACATCATCAGGTGGCAAGTATATAGAAATGAAAGAGTTTGTGATGAGAATTCAGTTAATTTGCATGCTCTTAAAAACTTCAGAATTCACAAAAAATTACAAATTTTTCAACATTTTTGGAATTCTCGAAAAATCGTCATCTTCAATCCTGACTTTGATCACAATTTTTTTAATTAAGACAATGTTAAATTTATCCATTGAAAATGCTTTGTTCTTCTTTTGAAATGTAATTTAATTTGTACTTCTTGAAAACAACTTTTCAACAGTTTTAGTGTAATTAAGAGTAAAGAGCTCTTTATATATTCAAATACATATTTTACACATTTATTAGTTAATGCATATTTTCACGGTGTTAAATACTTCCCACATTTTCCCAATGGCGACATCCAAAGTAACAACTTCTCAAATGTTCAGTTTGCCAAACGGCAACTTCCCAAAGGTTATGGTAGGCCTCCTAAGAGGCCGCAGGCTGCAATAGGGGCCGAGCGCTGCGGTTAAGATGGGCTAGGGGCCGTGCGCTGCGGTTATGGCAGACTTGGAAAGTTGCTGCTTGGGAAATTTTACATTTGGGAAATTGCCATTTGGGAAAATACCCTTGGGAATTGCCGCATAAAAAGTTGCACTTTGGAAAATACCCTTAAGAAAATGACTCTGGGAAAGGTACCTATCAATTATACATTGCTTTCTTTTCTCTATAGATCCGTGTATAGCGATCTGAAAGTCATCCGGCTAGTGACTATATGCAGTAAAAACATTTATAAATTACATTTTTGCCAAAATTATTGAATATTTTTTTAAATTCTAATTTAAAAACATTTAAATGTCAATTATACTTTTTGGCAAAATGATTTAAATATTGTTTTAAACTCTGATTTAAAGTTTTCGTTGAGTAGCCCGTAGAGTATAGGATTACAACAAGCAGAGAGCATACCTTTAATAATTAAAAAATAAATACATATATGTATGTGGATATTGTATAAGGATAGTGAACATGGATAATGTGTATGGATATTGTATAAGGATAGTGAACATGGATAATGTATATGGATAGTGTATATGGATAGTGTATATGGATAGTGTATAGGAACAGTGCATAAGGACAGTGTATAAGGATAGTGAATATGGATAGTTTATATGGATAGTGTATATGGATAGTGTTTATGGATAGTGTATAGGAACAGTGCATAAGGATAGTGTATATGGATAGTGTATATGGATAGTGTATATGGATAGTGTATAAGGATAGTGCACATGAACAGTGCATAAGGACAGTGTATAAGGATAGTGAAAATGGATAGTTTATATGGATAGTGTATATGGATAGTGTATATGGATAGTGTATAGGAACAGTGTATAAGGATAGTGTATATGGATAGTGCATAAGGACAGTGTATAAGGATAGTGTATATGGTTAGTGTATAAGAACAGTATATAAGAACAGTGTTAACGCATCACTGGGTTATAGAGGGTGTTTTCTGTTGTTATATGGATAGTGTATATAGATAGTGCACATTGATAGTGTATAAGGATTGTGTATATGGATAGTGTAAATGGATAGCGTATATGGATAGTGTATAAGGATGGTGTGATAGTGTATATGGATAGTGTATAAGGACAGTGTATAAGGATATAGTGTATATGGATAGTGCATATGGACATTGTATATGGATAGTGTATATAGTTAGTGTATATGGATAGTGTATAAGAACAGCGCATAAGGATATAAAGGGACTGTACTAGAAATGATTTAAAGGGACTGTACTAGAAATTATTTGAAGGGACTGGACTAGAAATGATTTAAAGGGACTGTACTAGAAATTATTTAAAAGGACAGTACCAGAAATGATTTAAAGGGACTGTACTAGAAATGATTTAAAGGGACTGTACTAGAAACGGTTTAAAGGGACTGTACTAGAAATGATTTAAAGGGACTGTAACAGAAATGATTTAAAAGGACAGTACCAGAAACGATTTAAGGGACTGGACTAGAAATGATTTAAAGGGACTGTACTAGAAATGATCTAAAGGGACTGAACTAGAAATGATTTAAAGGGACTGTACTAGAAATGATTTAAAGGGACTGTACTAGAAATGATTTAAAGGGACTGTACTAGAAATGATTTAAATGGACTGTACTAGAAATGATTTAAAGAGACTGTACAAGAAATGATTTAAAGGGACTGTACAAAAAATGATTTTAAGGGACTGTACAAAAAATGATTTAAAGGGACTGTACTAGAAATGATTTAAACCTACCAATAAGATGACAAAGAGCAAAGGCTGTGAAGAACTCGTTGTCGTTTTTAAACATGACTCCAGTAAAATCCTGACAACAAATTTGTTAAAGGTACTGCAGACGTAATTTCTAGTAATTTATAGAGCATAGTAGATCTATAGTTAGATCTACTATGGGACCCTTTACCCTTTCCTTTAGCGAGGATGAATACTGTTACCTTATTATCTTCAAAATTAAAAATTTCTTAATTAAGTTAATGGAATGGCGGATTTTGATGAAGAAAAACAACGATGTTTTCCTCTTTGTTATTTAGATAAATGTTTACATGGTACCGCTGTCAATCGTACATGTCACTCTACTTTTATTAGATGTAGGGTCACTTAAAATTATGTGTAAAGCCCTGTAAGCAAGCAATTTTCTAATGATAGAAAGGCTCGAGAGGACACTAGAATGTAGAATTTCCCTAACAGGGGTTGGTTCATTTGGTGTACTGTCCCGTTTTGCCTGGTATAAACTGTATGTGTACTGTCCAATCCGCCCCTGCTTCCCCTCAATGTCCCTTTAAGATAGTGAGCTCAAAGTTTTCACTTTTATTAAACATTGTATTAGAATGAGATAGAGTGTAATAAATGTGCAGTTAATGTCAAGATATAACTTTATTTAAACTCAATTCAATCTGCCTTACTGAAAAGAATAACTTTTTTAAAAACATTTTTTTCATTATTAACAATAGTATTTTTGAAATTACTTTTATATTTAGAAAGGGTTTGTTTATGAACTGGATGGGTCAACACAATGCTTGATTAGCTTCCGCATTCTTTAGAAATTTAATGTCTTTCTCATTCATAATTCAAATTTTGTAAAGTAAACGACGGTAATAACACTTTTTTTTATTCCCCCTGTTTAAAAATACGATTCCTTTTGTGTTTGTTAAATTGTGAAGGGGGGTTTCTCAGAAAAATGTAAATTAAAAGGTTTCATTTTTAATATATTTTTATCACATCATATACAAATGATCCTCCTCTCCTTCAGATATTCCCCTGTGGCATCTTCAAGCACGTTTAGCAATAATGTATTTTTTTATTTGAAAATTGATTTTTCCGGGGAAAGGCTTTTTTCTCTTTTCTACTAATACTGTATTAAAAACATGTTCACCATTGGGAAATAAAAATACAAAATATTTAAGATATAATTGGGTAATTTACTTTTAACTACTTAGGCAGCCAAAATAAAAAATTATGGTTACATGAATATGCATGTTTTTAAAGGGAGAAACAGGCTTGACATGATAGTTAAGTAGAGAGTAAAGTAGAGTAGAGAAATTTTTCAAGATTCATTTGAGAACTTTAAAATTAGACCTTTAAAATTAGACCTTAAAAATTAGACCTTTAAAATTAGACCTTAAAAATTAGACCTTTAAAATTAGACCTTTAAAATTAGACCTT